>NC_040037.1:11100497-11203237 GCF_003713205.1 Coffea eugenioides
TCAACAACCAACAACCAACCATAAGAAAGCCCTAATTAGTAACCCTAAATCTGAAATTTTCCGCACAAGCGGAAATTTTTCGCAAATAACCACAATTAACGCATAAAAGCTCCATTTTACACAATTTAGAGCTATCAATCCAAGGCTAACCATAACCATCATATGAAAACAGAAAAATTTCCAAAAAATCAGAAATTTAGCTAACTCCACTTTAATCCATGAAATCTTCCATAAAATCACCTAGTTAGCTACCATAAGTCACCAATTGACCATTATTACGGACAAAGAGTGAGTTCCAAGCAAAATACCTTAACTTCTCAAGAAAGGTAGTAGCTTAGGGGTTTTTCTTCCAAAACAACTCTACCAAAATCTTCAAACTCCCTTAGCAAGTCACTTTTGTGGACTAATTCAAGATTTAATCGGTTGGATTTCAAGTTTTGTGCAAGAAATGGAAGAGATAGTTGAAGCTTTCTTTTCTTTCTCTCAAGAAGAGGTTCGGCCAAGAAGGAGATAAAATGAAGATGATTTGGGTCAAATTTGGTCTTTTAGTAAAGTTAAGAAAGTTAGGCAAGTCTAACTTTGACTAAGTAAGTGACACTTGGCACTTTGTTGTTGTTTAAAGTTATTTTCTAGTCTCCCCATGGTTAATCCATTTAGGTAATCTCTAATTATCTCCTAACACATAATATTTACATCCCTTTATGGAAAAATTAACCTAATCGGACGAATTTCTCTCACTTAACGCACTAGCGAGTCCCACGTCCAACATACACTCCTAATTTCTCATGAACTAATTTATACTAGAAAAATAATTTCAAAACTATATTTACTGATATAAAGTTAATATAATGAAGAAAATATAAATGTGCACAGGAATAAAATAATGCCTAAAATAAAAAAAATATTTTTTTTCTTTTTTTTTCTTTTTTTCTTTTTTTTTTCCGGTTCTCACAAATCCTATCGTCAATTTTCTGGATCCAGACCTAACAAACTAATATCAGAACTTCTTCGAAAGGTTTAAATTTTGTGGCAACAATGATAATAACAAAGATTATTGTCAAAAAATTTGACAGGAATGCCAATTTTGGGATACGGCAGCTCAATATAGAGAGCATTTTGGTTCAAGACGGAGTTGATTTAGAAATACAAGAAATTCATAAAAAGTCAAAGAGTGTGACAGAAACAAATTTTGCTAAAATAGATAAGAAGGCAAGATCCAGTATTATCTTAAATCTCTTTGATGAGGTTTTGCGGGAGATAACCACTGAAATTTTGGTAAAGGACACGTGGGACAAGTTTAAGGCTTTGTACATGAAGAAAACAGTTAAAAATCGGTTTTATTTAAAACAAAGTTTGTATATGTTTCGCATGACTGAAAGTACATCTATACTCTCACATCTTGATAAATTTGATTCAATTATTATGAATTTTGAGAATATAGATTTGAAATTGATGTTGAAAATCAGGCCCTGCTACTTTTGTATTTCCTTTCCCACTTTTAAATATTTTTACAATACTATGATTTATGGAAAAGAAACAATTTCGTATCGTGAAATTAAATTTGCATTAAAATCTAAGGAGCAGATAGACAGGGATATTACTCAAGAAATTTGGGAATCAGGGGGAAAGTCTGGTTGTTAGGGGCAGAACCAATAAAAAACATTTGACAGTAGTAGATCTAAATTTAGATCTAAACCCAGACACAAAAATTTAGAATGCAATTATTATCACAAAATGAGACACATTAATGCAAATTACTTTAAATTGAAAAGATTAAAGTAAAAGGGGAAACCTAGTGAAAAAAGTACCTAAACTGTCGAAACTTGTGCTGCAGTTGATGAGAATAAAATAAATATTTTGTGACTGATGATAGGACAAGGTTTAAAAATGAATGAATTTTAGATTCGGGGTGCTCTTATCACATATGTCCCAATGGGGATTTATTTTTCACTTATGAATCTTGTGATGGTGTAATTGTTTTCATGGGCAATAATGTCGTTTGTGATGTTGTTGGTAAGGGTACAGTTTGAATTAAGATACATAATGGTATTTTGAGAACGCTCACTAATATTAGACATGTTCTTGATTTGAAAAGAATCTCATTTCTTTGGACACTCTGGAGGTTCTTGGGTGCACATACACAACTAAAAATGACGTTATGAAGGTTTCTAAAGGCGCTCTTATTGTAATAAAAGTTTACAGATTTGGTAGTTTATATGTTTTGTAGGGATCTACTATCACGGGTTTGGTTATAGTTTCGTCATTATTATCTTTATCTGATTCTGACAATTTTTTCTAGAACCATAAAATAGCATTTCTCCTAATTTAGCACAAGATTTGTCTCCTCACATCTCTGTAAAATCAAATCTAAAGTATGAATATAATGACCAAAAGATGAACCAAATACCAAAAAATCATCCATAAATATCTCCATAATTTTCTTAATGTAATTAGAAACTATGGCCACCGTGTAACGTTGAAACGTAGCAGGGATTTTACATAGATCAAATGGCATCTTTCTAAAGGCAAAGGTACCATAAGGGTAAGTAAATGTGGTATTCTCTTGATCCTCCGAAATTATAGATATTTGGTTATAATCTGAAAAATCATTAGAAAAACGGTAAAATTCATAACTGCCTATTCGCTCAAATAATTGGTCAAAAAAGGGTAAGAAAAAGTGATTTTTTCCTAGTAACTACATTTAATTTTCTATAATCTATGCACACTCTCCACCAATTCATGAATTGAGATGGAATCATTTTATCATTTTTACCCATGACTACAGTTTTTCCATTCTTTTGAGGGACAATATGATTTGGACTTATCCAAATACTATTAGAGAAAAAAAAGATTATACCTGAATCAAGCTGTTTGAGAATTTTATTTCTTACATCTCTTTCATATTTGGATTGAGCCTTCTTTGCATTTCCACCACCAGTGTGTGATTTTTTTCTAATAATATGCGGTGCATGCATATATAATGACTTGTATCTTTGATATCTGAAATTGTCTGTCCAACTGACTTCTTGTGTTTTCTTAGAATCCTTAACAATTTTGCACATTGTTCTTCATCTAAGTGAGCACTAATAATTATCGGTAGAGTGCTATTTTCTCCAAAAAACTCATACCATAAATGATTTGGGTGCGACTTGAGTTCTAATTTTGGAACTTCAATCTCCGAGGATAGTGGGGGGCTCTTTTCTTTGATCAAGATTTTCATAAACATTATCCCGTTTATAAGCTATTTGAAAATCTAAATATTTAGCCAATTCTTTAATTTCTTCACAGTCTCTCTCTTGCAATTTTAAACTCATCAAACAAATCTCAAAAGGGTCGAAGTCACAATTCACTCGACTTAACTCTTTGACTAACTTATCAATTGTGCCAATAAAACAAGTATGATCAGTAAAAAAATGGTATTTTTTTATTTCATTCAAATTAAATTTTACCTCTTCTTTACATATTTGAAACTTAAATTTGTCATTTTTAACATCATTAATAGTACCTGCAACTGCTAAAAATGGTCTGCCAAGAATAATTGATATAGACATTTTTTTTTTCATATCTAATACCTCAAAATTCATAAAGACGATAACATTTTATACTTTAATTAATACATTCTCCAACACTTTCAATAGATATTTAATAGACCTATCAGTTAACTGCAAAGTAATATTAGTACTTTTAAACTCATCTAAATCTAATTGTCTAACCACTCTTAAAGGAATTACTGATACACTAGCACCAAGGTTACATAATACTTTTAAAAAATCAATGTTATCAATAGTGCATTGTGACGACTCCACCTTTCTCTAGGATGAATCCAAGAGTTGGACGGACCACCTATCCCACTCTCGTCAGGACTCACTCACTAATATTCTTGAAATAGTCTTTCACGTCTCTAGATTAACATAAAAGTTCCCAATTCAACTAATAATTCTCACTTAATTTACAATCTAAAAGTGAAATATAGGATTACATTACTAAATATCCCAAATACATTTCATCTACACACTAGTACATGAAAATTATACACACTAGTAAATGAAGATTATATACACTAGTTTACGCTTACTTGCTCCGGCCTCCACTCCTATAAGGAAAACAAACTAATTGAATGACCAAAAAGCCTAGTGAGATTCCCAAACAAGCAGTTAGGTAGATAAAGCACAGAAATGCTACAATTGACAATTATACACTTTGCACAATAATAAATAGTCATTCAAGAAACAATCATTGAAAGGATACTACTCACTTGAGCCATTCATTCAGTCATTCATTCGTCATCCATTTCCCTTATCCCTCCAATATTTAAAAATATTTGAAAGTGAAAACTCCTTCAGTGTTCATTTCATTCAGTCATTCGTTTCAATCATTGCATTGCATACACTGGCTAGTACTCCATCCAACTTCGTGATCATACTTGAGTATACCAAACACTGTCCTAGGGTCACCAGCCACCCGACCGAGTCTGCTTCTGGCTCGAGTCGACTGGCAATGAAGGGCAAGGGCCCAATTCAATCAAAGGCTTACATTCATGCACAAATAACATTCAATCATTGAAAATCCACTTTCACTTTGGGTCAAGTGTGATAAAGTACACACTCACCCATTGAAAATCCATTTAACAATCATTAGAAAGTATTTGACATTCAAACAAACATTCTACATAGTCATTTAAAGCACAACATGCGAAGAACACTCACCAATCAATCGTACTCTTTCACTTCAGCCCCGGTTTGTCCTCTTGAAATATCTCGAGTCCTGTAGTCATACACTATATTAAAAGACTAGTAAACAAAGTCAAAATACAATGAAGAAATTGAGGGTTCAAAACTTCATTTAGAAAATACACTAGTTCACAAGTTTTATCCCCATATAACTAATAAAAAATATAACATTTTCTTGTTCAAATTAAGGGGAAAACCTTGTGTGCATACTAAATCCATGTTTCAAGAGTCATTTGGAGCACACAAACATCGATTATAGTCAAAAGTTTGAGGAAATTATGTCAAGACTTTGAAGGTGCCAAGTTGGAAATTGTCCAACTAGAAAATGATTTGATAAAACTCATTTCCTTTCATTTAAACCTCTTGTCTTGGCTCAAAACTAACGTACATGCAAAGAAATAGATTGTAGCAAGTGTTTTGAGTAAAATCATATGCAAGAGGAAAACAAAAATGCCCTAAATTTATGTCCCCAAATTTAGGTCCCCAAAATGACCAACAAGAAGAAAATCCAGCAATATGTCCCCAAATTTCTTCAAGTTAACCATCCATTCAAATCCTAGTTTCATGGTAAATGAACCTCAATCAAGGCCACATATTATAGGGGACAAATAGTGCATACTTTAGGCCACTAAACTATCAACTTTGAACATATATATCAAGCTCCAAATCACTTACACCAAAGCTGAAATTTTTCATCTCAAAGCTGGAAATTGACCACTAAAGCTAGAAAAATCATATAACAAAGCTAGAAGTGCATGTTCAAGTTAGATATCTTCATATCCAAACTCATAAGTCCACATCAAAGTTGGAAACTCTCAACTCAAGGCTGGAAAATACAAAATCAAAGCTGGAAATTAACACTAAAGCTGGAAATTCGAATATAGAAGCTAGATAACCTCATTTCAAAGCTAAAATTTCATATCCAACCTCATATCAAAGCTAAACCATTCATAACAAGGCTGAACAATATATTCCAAAGCTGAAAATTGCAACCTACTAAGCAAAACCATGAATTCTTCTATGAAATCCATCCTAATCAAGTTATATGTTGCTTAAATGGCAAAATAAGAAGGAAAAAGAGAGGTTCTCAGTAAAATACCTCAAAATCCCAAGATAAATGGTAAGATAAGAACTTTCTTCCTCAAATGATTCCACCAAAAGTTTCATTCCAAGATTAACTCAAGGTTTTATGGAGTAAATTAGGGTTGATCATGGATTTTTTCACAAATTAAGCAAGGAAATCAAGAGGATTTTGAAAGTTTTCTCTCTTCTCTCTCTCCCTTAAGTTCGGCCACAATGAAGAAGAAAGTAAAGGTTTTTGAGTCAATTTTGGAAGATAAACATAAGACTTCTCTTGGTCCATGTCTTGGTCAAGACTTCATGGATGCACGACACTTGTCGAGGCTTGGTTTCATGTCTATCCTTTTGTCTCTCTTGTATTTCTCTAATAACCAATATATCTTGTGTTCTTCCAATATATTTTTAACACTTCTAATCACATAATTCCTCTAGCATCACATCCATTCTCGTCCATCAAATATAATGCGTACATCTCACTAGTCGGTTAAACTACCATAATACTTTATGAAACTTAACATGCAACAAGATTATAAAAAGGGAACAAAAGAATAATCTTAACTTAACCTTTAAAATCACTATCAAATTAAGACTAGCAAATAAGCAAGTAAAGTAAAATAAAAGGAAATATAAATTAATTTTTTTTCAAAAATAGGAGAAAACTTAAAAAAAATAAAATTTTTTCTGGTCCTCACATGCATGATATAAAGAAATTCCCTGGATCCTTCAATTTTGGTGGTAGCTTATTTTGTATGATGGCACTGCACTTCTCCGTTAATGCTATTGCTTCACAATCCTCCAATTTTCTCTTTCGAATCATGATCTCCTTGAGAAATTTTTCATACGAAGGAATCTGAAAATAACATCCGCAAAAAGGATATTAATACGCAATTGCTTAAAAATTTTAGCAAACTTCTCAAAATCCCTATCAAATTTATTTGGCTTGAACCTTTGAGGGAATGAAAATTTTACCGAACTTCTCATGTTCCTAATATGATTATTTTATATGATTAAATAATTGGCCATTATTTAATTATTGAAACACTATATTGCATCTAAATCATCAAATCTATAATTATTTGATGGTTTTAGTATTTATGGCAAGTGATATAATTTGATATAATTTGATTGTAGTAAAAATTTTCAAATATAGGTCACGAAAATATATAATCGAATCTAAATAAACGGAACTTATGTGTTTATTGGTTAGAACCGGCAACTTTTGTAATAATTAATGTTATCAAATGGGTAGCTTTTGTAATAATTAATTTTGTCAATATGTTAAATCCTAAAAGTTTGTCTAGGGTTGTTTAATTGGCAAGAGTAATAATCACAAAATTTGCTGTGGTTATCGAGGGTAGCAAGGAGAGGTAGGCAGGTTCTTAAAATTTGTTGACAACCATAACTAATTTATTTATAAATAAATGATTTTATCCATGCATCAATGATTAGTTAATTGAACTAAAGTGGTGATTAGATTTTTAACCAGAGATTTATCTTTTATTGAATTATTTTTATTTAATTTTACATTATTATTTTTTGACTCCACTCACCATTGTACTCAAAAATATATCTTTTTGGAGTACGAATTTTATTTTTGGTGGTTTCGACACCCATCAAGTAGACAATTACGTAAATGAGAACACGCCAGTTTATATTGGTCCTCAAGAGGGTTTGGAAGGCGGCTGACAAGGTAGTAGCGTTGCCGGGGCAACCAAAAGGGTTAAAGTTTGATCAATATTCAGGGTATGTTACTGTTGATCCGAAGACTGGTAAAGCTCTCTTCTACTATTTTGCGGAGTCCGAAAATCCTTGTAACAAGCCTCGTGTTTTATGGCTAAATGGAGGTACATTTACTGTTATTATTATCATTTTTGGTTGATCCTAGAAAGCATTCTCTATGGGCGTTTCAAGGAAACATGTTCTTAGTTTGGTGATGGCAGGACCAGAGAGCTCTACTCTGGGACCTGGATAAATGAACTAGCTAGGACCATTCCGAGATAGAAACCGGCATGTTCCTTTGCTCCTCTGACGAACCCCAGAAAAAATCCAGAGCAGCTTGCCACCATGAGAAAGGAATTTACTCTTCCAAGAGAGAATCTGAGCCGCAATGGCCTGACATGATGTCGAAAATAGGAAATTTTCCTACGGCCTGCATATGCCGGACAACCCAAAAACTTGACAAGAAAACCCCGTAACACTTGTGTTTATTTGTCGCCGTGCCACATTAAACCGTTGATGGGTCAAGAAACAACTATTGCTTATGTTAACTTGCTGGCCTGAACAGTTTTCGTACTTATGAAGAACATCCAAAATATGCTTGAAAGAAGAACGAGTACCACTTGAAAAAACTTAAAACTTTTCCGCATTTCTTATTCTCAATAAATCAATTAATCGTTTATATGATTTATTGCTTAACCAGTGAGACTTTATAACTAGTCATGAACATAGTACGTAGTTGACATACAAATTCAGGGATGGAACATGCTTGGAAGTAACATAGAAACAAAATATAAGTGCACCTTATTTAACATACTAGTACAACAGTGGAAAGATGTCTGCATGGCAGCAGTACATCATCCATGCATAAACTGAAAACCCACACCATAGACACTAGATAATTTAAGTACCCAAAGAAAGTCGTTTATCCTCAGCTGATCAATAGTAGTGCTTGATTAATTCCTGTGCCAGAGGAGTTTCGTTTCACCTTTGGCCTCAACAACGAGTGCTTTATGGATAAATGTGGCGCCCTCATAATCCTGATTTTGAATGATAAGTGCGTAGTACTTGCCTCCTTCACAATTCCAAGTGAATCCGCCAATCACGGCGATGAAATGCAGCTTGCCGTGGTGAAATTTTTCCACTACAAATTGTCCGATCCCGACCACGTGAGGGTCAGCCGGCGCCACTGGTTGTATTGAGTTGATGTCGATCTGTAAATCCCAAACATTTTAACCAGTAAGAAAATCGCAAAACAATTGAGTTCCCAAAATCAATTAGAATCCCTTCAAATAAACAAACAATCAGAAGAAGACTAAATCCGATCAGTTAATAAGACAATTCAAGATCGTTGAAATTACTTTAACTTGCAACTCCTCATACTTTTCCAAATACAAGTTGTTTATGAGTTGATTCTCAAAACCACACACAAACTTGAAAAAGAAGGAAATCTAGGTATGGCTAGGCAATCGAATCACTATTCACCTGATCAGTAACAGTTGCAGATTTGGCTTCAGCCATTTTTTCCCTTGGAGAACTAGCTAGCTAATTAATATGAACGAAAATGGATATTTGTAACTGGTTGTGACTGTCGAAAACTTTGTAGCTGAGTTTGGCACATCAAAATAACGAAACAGGCTCCTCGTATTTATAGGCCTAAAAATGTGGTGACGTACCCCATAAGTAAATTCATTACTTGTCGGACCTAATCACCAAAGTCACGGCCGACCAGCATGGGACGCGTCTTTGATAAGGTCAGTGTGAAAAGACACACCGCCCTTTGAAGAATTTTTTAATGGCACGCAATCTATATTTGGCGAGAAATGCCAGTTACTAAGTAAAGGCTTAATTAGGAAAAATTTTGCTAATGACCACACCTAAATTGCTATATAAATACGAATACACACTTATATTACACATCTCGAATTGCTATATACTTTTACAAATAAACTATATTTTTTTCAAAAAACTAATACGAATTTCTTTTAACGAGTGTCCATTGAATACTCATTAGTCAAATTGAATTACAAATTAGAATGGTTAGGAAATAAAATGTAATTATCAAATGAAGGTGAGATTGTGAGAGATTACTTTATATGCATTAGTGATTTTTAATCATGTGGTCAAATGATTATTATTTCCAGAACAGCTTGTCATCACAGAGGAACGAAAATGAGGTTACTAGAATCATAGATGAGAAAGCATACACGGAAGGGTGATGACCAATACTGTTGATCTTATCCAAGAATTCGAGGATATCTTGACTTTTAAAATCTTGATTCCCAGAAAGAACAGTAGTTAAGAGGTTGCTTCGCCCAATGAAATTGATTATTTCTGTTTGGATTGTGAATTATTAGAGATATTTTTACTGTAACACTTTTTGTGATGTGATGTATGTGAGATAAAAAGGTAATTGGGAAGGTAAAAAGGTGTATTGAAAATTGTAATGATGATGTAAGCAAATAAATTTGGGGAAATAAAGCCCAATCCAAACAATTGTAATTGTGTTATTTTGATTTCGACATGGTTAGCTCCTCACGTTCCTCACGTTCTCTAATAAAAAAAACAAGTATCTGTTGTCAAGTTTGTGATTTGTAATCAAGTTTGTGATTTAGTATCTGTTGTCAGTTTGTGACTGGAAGGCAGGCAGTTAGTCAACGTCAACTGGATGACAATAGTCCTCCTAACTTTTAAGATAATTTTTGGCATAGTAAATTACAAATTTGTATAATACATTCTGAGAAAAAATTGCTGTCAAAAGTAGTTCTATCATGGGTGAAATTTTGCTCTCGAATCACGTAAATTTCCGTGCTTCTGTTTGATTTATTTTTGCTTTGTTATTTGTTTTGGGATTGCCAAAAATTCTTTCGTCGATTTTCTGAGGTTAGACCTATCAAGCTGATATCAAAACTTCTTCAAAGGTTTTGAATTCTGTGGCAACATTGATAATAACAAAGATTGTTGTCTAGAAATTTGACAGGAATGTAAATTTCGGGATGTGGTAGCTCAAGATGGAGAGTTGAAATTGATTTAGCAACACAGGGAATTGAGAAAAAGTCAAAAAGTGTGACAGATGCAAATTTTGCCGAAATAGATAAAAAAGTAAGGTCCAGTATTATCTTAAATCTCTCTAACGAGATTTTGTGGGAGGTAGCCACTGAAACTTCGGCAAAGGACATGTGGGACAAGTTTAAGGCCTTGTGCATGAATAAGACGATTGACAATCGGCTTTATTTAAAGCAAAGTCAGTATATGCTTCACATAACTCAAGGTACATATATACTCTCACATCTTGATAAATTTATTTCCATTATTCTAGATTTGGATAAGATAGATTTGAAAATTGACCATGAGGATCAGACCCTGTTACTTTTGTATTTCCTTCCCCAATCTTTTAAATATTTCCACCATACTCTAATTTATGAAAAAAATAATTTCATATTGTAAAATTAAATCTGCCTTAAAATCTAAGGAACAGATTGATAGGGATATTATTGGAGAAATTAATGGAAGTTAGGGGGAAGACCTGGTTGTTAGGGACAGAACCGATAAAAGAAAATTGGACAATAGTAGTTCTAAATTTAGATCTAAATTCAGACATAGAAATTTGGAATGCAATTATTGTCACAAAATAGGGCACATTAAGGTAAATTGCTTTAAATTGAAAAGATTAAAGTACTAAAAGAGGAAACCTGGTAAGAAAAATACTGAAACTGCCAAATCTTGTATAATAGCTGATGAGAATGAAGGAAATATTTTCCTTCACTAATGATAGAACAAGGTCTAAAAATGACTGAATTTTAGATTCGGAGTGCTCTTATCATATGTGTCCCAATAGGGATTTATTTTCCACTTATAAATCTTGTAATGGTACTAATGATAGAACAAGGTCTAAAAATGACAGAATTTTAGATTCGGAGTGCTCTTATCATATGTGTCCCAATAGGGATTTATTTTCCACTTATAAATCTTGTAATGGTGGAATTGTTTTGATGGGCAATAATGTCATTTGTGACATTGTTGGTAAGGGTACCGTCCGTATTAAAATGCATGATAATATTGTGAGGACGCTCACTAGGAGTTCAGTAAATAACTCCTAGTGCCCTGATTTGAAGGGCAAGCTGCAACAGATAAATGCTAAAACCATCACTAGTGATCAATTCGACTTTCTCCAAACTAGTGTGTCAGCTGAAGAGATTAAACATGCTATGTTTACTATGAAGGATGGTAAAGCTCCAAGCCCAGATGGCTTTAGTGCACAATTTTTTCAAAGAAGAATTGGCATGTCATTGGTGATGAAGTAATTCGAGATGTTCAATCTTGTTTTGGTAAGAAGTATATGCATTATCCTTTAAATAGTACTATAATTACACTGGTCCCAAAGGTGCAGAATACAACACAAATGAGGGATTTCAAGCCTATAGCCTGCTGTTGTTTGCTATGTAAATGCGATTTAGCATTGCTAACTGATAGGTTGAAAGTTTAATTCCTCGAATCATTGATGAATATCAGAGTGCTTTATAATAGGAAGAAGTATAGCAGATAATACACTAGTAATGTATGAATTGGTGAGATGGTACTGCAAGAAAGTTGGATTAGCTTGTGAAGTGTTGAAAATAGACCTGATAAAGGCATATGACACACATGGTTTGCCATCGCAGGTCGCGGTCTCAGTTGTTCCACATCTGTCGCAGCATATCAGTTGAATATCGGATGATATTCACATTATAGCACATGAAAGTTTGATAAAATTTTGAAAAAATTACTAAAATTAGAAAATACCAAAAAATACACAATTTTAAAAAAAAATATCCGAGTCGACTCGGATATATCGGTCGATATCATGCATCACGGATTCGAATCGGTCAATATCGGCCGAGTCAGAGCGAGTTGTCACGGATATGGTAATATCTGCGATTCGTGATCGATCTCGTATCGATCCCCTCCGTTCCAGTTATGACTCGGCCGATATGGCGAACCATGATGACACAATCAATTGGGATTTCTTATTTCTTAAAGTGGATATTATGCACTTTCCAGAAAAATTTATCTCTTGGGGTTAGAAATTGTGTATCTGTTGCACATTTCACCATCAACCTCAATGGAGCGTTGGTGGGATATTTTAGAAGTGAGGGGCATTCGGTAAGGGGATCCAATCTCCCCTGATCTTTTTCTTATAGCTATGGAATTCAAGCATCACTACTTAGCAAAAGTGAGATGGAAAGATGTCTGCCTACCCTTGAAAGAGGGTGGACTTGCTCTCTTCAATTTAGAAGATTGGAATAAGTGCCTGGAAGTTACTGTGGAACATTTGTGCTCGAAAAGAGTCATTATGGTTAAAAGGGTACATTCTATTATGTTTAAAGGACAGTCCATTGAGGGATTAAGACTCCTAGTGATTGTTCTTAGAGCTGGAGGAAACCGTACGTTGAAGCTTAGAGGAATGGCTCAGATGCATATTAAGCAAATTATTGGCAATGGTGAACACTCAAGTTTTTGGTACGACAATTGGCACCCAGTTGGACCTTTATACATGAAGTTTTCTGACCACCCGTTAAGGAATTGCTGTTTCAATACTCATGATACAGTTGCAAATTTCATTGATCATGGATATAGTTGTGTTATATGCATATCTCGCACTTGTCATAGCACATCTGACATTGTATATCTATAGAAATTATATAGTATAGGTTTTTCCTGATGTAATTTAGTTGTTTTTCCACTTACAAATACTAAAAAAAATTTGTGAGATCGATAGGTCGGATAGTATAAGAGGAGAAAGTGTGAAAACTCCTTAGTTGGACATCTCTCACTTACGCTAAAGAGAAAATTGTGTATGAATTTTTTGATATATCAATAAAAAGTTTCATATTGCCTAAAAAAATCTGAATATATAGCTTGTTCTGTGCTATGTTTTCAGACTCGGACCGGACCGGCCGGTTGAACCGGTCGAACCGGGAACCGGCCAGGCATCCGGTCCGAACTAGTTAAAAAACTCGGGTATTAAAAACTCGGTCATAAACCGGGTTTGACCGGTGAACCGGATAATTTGATCAAACCCGGTTTTTTTTTTTTTACCCTTTTTCTGCCTTTTTTTCAGTCAAAAGTTGGACTGACCAACTAAAAAAGAGACGAAATTATCAAAACTTGGGGTCAGCTCCTCTGCTTCTCTTCCCGTACTTTTCTTCCTTTCTTCTTCAGCTCCAATAACCCTAAAATCTAAAAGCCTCCACCGCTGGCATTTGAGATTCACCGATCGTCGCTTAATCAAGGTTGCCGTTAGTCACTTGTCCTTTAATCTCTAGCCTCCACCGCCGCAACACCACCAGTTTCTTCAGATTTCAAGGTTCAATCAAGTAATTAACACGCTGGTGAACCGAAGCTAAATCTGGTAATTTTTATAATCTAAAGCAGTCGTGAAGATAGCTAATTCATTATGTTGAAGTTGATCTGTGACTAAAATTTCAGTATTTTTTTGATTTATTATGCTGGGCATTTGGGATTTGGATATTATGGGTGAGAATATCACGTCCTTCTTAGAGAATCTGGAAATTTGAATTTGATTGTCTCTTCTTGTTTTCAAGTTTCTTCCATTGATGATTGGTTACTTTTCTTTGTCTGTTGCATCTGGGTTAACCATTTACTGGTAATAATTCGCACAACCATGCTTATATGTCCCTTCACGTTTCTCTGTTATAGCATCAGTACCAGTGCAAACTGGTTGGATACACTGGATCAAGAATTTTTAAGTTGATAATGATCACACAGATCAAGCGAATAGTTATCTTTTCGTTTTGAGAATACACTGGATCAAAAGTTAATAATGTCTGTTACATGAATGAGTCTCTTCTGTAGTTTTGTTGACCAACTTACGTGTTTCCTACCTCAAAGGCCGATGGATATATACAATTATCAGCCGTGCTAGTACCATGGACATAAATGGCTGCGTTTGGATTGAGTGTTTTTGCACCTGTTTTTCACATTCCAAATGCTACAGTAATGTGTATTTCAAAAACAACTTAAAAAACACCATATCCAAACAATATATCAAAAACAACTCCAAATATATTTCAATTATGTACATTTAATTTGTATATTTTAATAAGTATATTTCAATTTGTATATTTTAATTATGTATTTTAATATGAATAATTCAATTATATTTTAATATATTTTAATATGTATATTTCAATTATGTATATTATATATATTATATTAATATAAATATATTTATTTCAATTATGTATAATATTATATATATTATATCAATTGAAATAAATATTATATATTTATATAAATACATTTATTTATATATAAATTTATAAATATATTTATTCAATTTTGTTTTATAATATATATTAATATGTATATTTCAATTATGTATATTATACATAAATTATATTAATAATAATGTATATTATATATATTATACATTTCTAATATTATATATTTAAACATACATATTATAAATATTTTATTTTATTAATAATATATTTTTATTTATTTATAATATATTTACATAAATATTATATGTTATATAAATTATATATAATATAATATATAATATATTATACATTTATATAAATATACATTTATACATAATATATAAATATTTATGTATATTTATAATATACATTTATATTATGTATAATATATAATATAATACATTTATACATTTATATTAATATACATAATATTAATTTTACATTTATACATAATATTAATACATGTATATATTTATATTAATTATATTAATACATTTCTACATAATATTAATATATATTTATAATTTATTAATTTATACATTTATATAATATTCATTTATAATTTATACATTTTTAATAATATACACTTATACATTTAAATATACATTTATATTATGTATTATATATAATATAATACAATTATACATTTATATTAATATACATAATATTAATTTTACATTTATACATAATATCAATACATATATACATTTATATTAATTATATAAATACATTTCTACATAATATTAATATATATTTATAATATATTAATTTATACATTTATAATAATATACACTTATAATTTATAATATTCATTTATAATTTATACATTTATAATAATATACACTTATACATTTATAAATATATTTATATTATGTATTATATATAATATAATACATTTATATATTTTTATATAAATATATGTATTTATAAATATCTATAAATGTATTATAAATGCATATTTGTATAAAAATATAAAATTTATAATTTATAATTTATACATTTATATAATATTCATTTATAATTTATTCATTTATAATAATATACATCTATACATTTGTAAATATAAATGTATTATAAATGCATAAATGTATATTTATATAAAAATATAAAAATTATAATATTCTAAAAATACTCAAAAATATGTTTCAAAAATACCTCTAAAAATAATCCAAAAAAAATCTACAGTAAAAGTTTTTCATATAGTTTTTGAAAAACAACCCCAAAAACAACTAATCCAAACGGACTTGTTTTTCAGATTCAAAATGCTACAGTGGTGTTTTTGAAAAACAAACCCAAAAACAGCTAATCCAAACGGAGCCAATGGTAGAATAATATGCTACAACCATTTAATGCAGTTTTTAATGTCCTGTGGTCCAATAAAGCAACAGTCTTTAGTGTAATTTCCTACCTCAATGTCTCTTCAGTCTTCTGTAGTTTTTAATGTGCAGCTTGATGATGAGGATGATCTTGATGACATTGATATCGAAAGTTATGAAATTGGAGAAAAGGGTAATGAAGATGAAGATGAAGATAAAGAATGGCTTAGATAGTTCTTTGGTTTAGAATTTGAACGTGTTGTTTTATTTAGATTGATATTTATCAAGCATTTGAACATGAGCTTGTTACCTTATTTGGATTGCTATTTGGATTGCTATTTGTCAGGGATTAAACATGTATGGGATTTCTATTTTATAAATTTTGTGAGTTTGGATGAATTTGGTGAATTGGATATAAATTTAGATGATTGGGTTTTTTGGTTATATTTTGTAAATTTGATTTGCAGGAATATATATATATATATATATATCTATATATGACGTATATATGACGTCATCCGGTTCGACCCCTATTGACCCCGGTCGAACCCATTGACCCCTGACCCCTGAGCTCGGCCGAGTCGATTTCCGGGCCGAGTCTGAAAACATAGGTTCTGTGCGGTTTCATATGAAAAAACCTAGTTGGGAAAGAATAAAAGGAAAACAGAATAAATCTTGAGATAACCCAATTCGGAAACTATTAATAAGAGGAGGAAGACACAGATAGAATGTAGCATTCATTTTACAGCCCATAGGCGGGTTGGGCTACAAACAAACTGACGCCAAGCCTTCAAAGCCCTGGAGCATGAGGAAATAAAAATGGGTAGGAATGAAATGGGCTTAGATCTTGTGACCATGGGTTCCCAGTGAAAATATGGACCAACATATCATGGCCTTTTCCCTTTATTTTGGTCTATTTTCCACTATTTTTTTTAAAATTTTGTTCTACTATTTCTTCATTTTTTTAATCTTAGCTAAGTAACCTTCTATTTTTGAGGAAGCTAATTAATTATTTGGTATGCTTTTAGCTAAGAAAAGTATAAATAACTCATAGTTTTTTATCGTGGTCCGTGCAAAAGCAATAATTCTACCCCTAATCAATGAAATGATTCGTAGTTCAAATATCTACGCAAATACAGAAGTAGCATAATAAAATTCAGACAGTTTAGAGATAACAAAGAAGAAGAAAAATTTAAAAAGGCAGACTAATGGCTCCTCAAAAATGAAAAATACACTTTAGAGGAAAAGGAAATGGGCTGCAATCGTCACCAAAACAATTAGTTCACTAATTTATCTTGAGAAGATTGCAACAAAGGCACGTTTTAATTGCCTTGGCCAAATTTGGTGGTCCTAATGGACAAGAATTCAGAGAAACCAGATCAATTTGCTTCAAATTTCTTGGTTAATAATTAAAAGCAAATAGCGACTTATGCCATGCATAGATTCCGATCCTGAAACTTGAATTGCAAGATGGTTGTTAACAGGTGGCAGAGTCTTGATAACCTTATCATCCTCGTCTGCCTTTTGACACCCTTCTTCACGTCTTGGTCTTCGTTGTCTTATGCCTTTAGTAAGAAATCGAGATCTTTTCTTGGCTTGAGAATCGAGTTTGTCTTGTGTCTACGTGAACGTGTCAAATGCCAAATCGAGTTCAAAATGCAAGGCGTGGAGATAAATTCATTTCGATTAATTTGAAAGCGAAAGCCATTCATTAAATGGCAGGAGGTGATCAGTTGTTTTGGTGAAACAACCTGTGAAAATATGGTGGGAGGGTGAAACAATTTGTTCACAGGTTATAGACCTATATGTCAAGGATGAAGGGCGCACACCCATCTTCTCTCTAACCCTCATAAGCCTGCTTATATTTGTACGATGTTACCAGGGAAAAGGTCGAGAGAGACTCAAAAAATTTCTCCAGGCAACATGTCAAAAGGATTAGTCTCAGATGGTTAATCTTGCGCTTAATTTGTGAATATTTCTCATTTTATTTTGCCAAGATGTGGTGTTAATCATTAGATTTTATACATATATCATTTTTGGTGTTATTGCTAGGAATTTATGATGAAAGTAGAGTGGAAAGTATATTAAAAATTAAATTTTCAGAAGACTAGACTTTACAAGATGCCACCACATCTTATTTGATGTGAAGTCCAAATTTGGAGGGATTGGAAGCGAACCCCACAGTTTAGGCCACTTCTTTTTCTGCTCTCAAGTGAAGCGAGCCCCACAATTTGGAACTTGTGCTGATTGATGGAAACGCCTCTCACCACCAGTTTTGGTGCGTGCAGGAGGTTAAGGTTTCAATTCTTATCTCCCATCAATTTGTTATTATATATGGTGGTCTTAATTGGCTATTTTCGATGGAGTTTTTACTCACATCGAATCTCCTTCTTCCTAGGGGTGTGTATTCGGTGCAAAAGCGGTAATTCGGTGCAATGAATTCGGTGAATTCGGTTATTCGGTCTATAGAAATTTAAACCGTTTTCAATTTCGAATTGGCCATAACCGAATTTATTCCGCAACCGATTTCAAATTCGAAAACGGTAATGAATTCGGTTAGACCGAATTCATCTATTAAAAAAAATACCTAATGAATAGTGAATATCTATACTTAAAACCTTAAGATTAGTGAATAGATAATATGAATTTTTATGTTAAATATGTAATGTAAATTTAGAGTACACTAATACTCGTAAGTTACAGATTACGCATTCAAATATTCAATAATTCAAACATGAATGATGTATCAAATTACCAATATCTAAATTCTAATTACTAATTATATTTATTGTTTAATATTTAGTATTATACATATATGTATTAATTATTATCTAATTCTAGTCATCTTACTCATGTATAAAATAATAAGTATTATAGCTATCTTATATTGTTATGTATTACTATATATTTGTATTATTATAGTCATATAACAATTAACAAATACTAAAATAATATATTGTACATTATTATATATTATTATTATTATTATTATTATAAGTACATGATATGATGATAATACCATATACTAATTATTATTAATAGCATTTATCTATATATTATATAATTTTATATACCAATTTGGTATTTGAATGCAGTAATGCGGTACGCGATTTCAATTACCGAATTTGAATGCGAAATCGGTTATTACCAAATTCATAATTTCATTACCTATTTCATACCATATTAGAATTCGGTGAATTCGGTATGTACCGAATTTGTACCAAATTACCAAATACCCGATTTCAAATTACCGAATTGAATTTGAAATTGGTTATGAATTCGGTATGAACCGAATTTGCTCACCCCTACTTCCTCCTTTCCTTAGATTAGACTAGATTAGGTTATAAGACTTCTATTGTTGTGACAAAATAAATCTTTATTTGCTTATAAAGTTGTTGATTATTTTACGAACTATATTTTTTTGTCATATTTATTAGTTTTAGTATTTGTTAGAGTTACATTAGCAAAAGCAATCATTTTCCTTTAGTGGCAGGAAATGTAGGTGCTATTTAGATGAATTAAGGCAAACGTAAAGAATTTAACTAACATAAATAATCAATACTTTTTAATAAAATCCAACCCTAGAGACAAATTAGTTCATCATATTCATTATAAAAATCAAGAACTCAAAGACTAAATACAAGTATGAAGATAAAAGTAAGAAAATTTCTCAATTTTCCTTGCTCCAATCTCTGTCTCGATTTCTCTTTGATCCCGTGCCTTGAACCCATTCTTGATCTCCCAAGAAAGAGTTTTATGTGATGAACTGATGCTAGTCTAATGTGTTTCTTCCCCTAAAAATAATATAAATAACTCCTATTTATAGTTTCTTAAAATTTTAGGCCAAATATGATAGGGTTAGACTTCTTAGAGTTGAAAAAAATCGCGAAGGCACCAATTCCAGATGAAGAATGAAACGGTCTCTACGTAACCAATCATCCATAATATCAAATAAATCATTTTCGTCTTTGGTAAATTTACCAAAGGCTATAGTCATAGCGATCCTCCTATTCAACTACTTCGACCATTTCGGAGCACTTCATAGCATTTTTGGAGGATTCAATCTCTTTTGTATGATATCTCTTGCACTGCCCTGCCCCACCCCAATGCAATTGGTTTCAAAGATAAAAATCTTTTATTTATTGGCCCATAAACTCACCTTGATAACTCAAATTTTTATTCCTAGATTAGTAGATTCCTACTTAGTAAGTATATTAACCGCAAATTGTCTTATTATGACTCATCAATCAGATGATAAATATCTTTTCAAAGAACAACCAACCCCCTCTCTCATGCCCAATTGACCCTCAGACCTAACCCCTCGTTTGTTCCACTAATAATTAATGTTATTATTAGATCTTGTTTGGGATATTGAGAAAAATAAAGAAATATAGAAATTCTTATAATAAATTAAAGTCTTTTATTAATTTCCGTGGGCCGGTCATTGGGTGAAGCTCAAAACCATAACGACCAGAAGAAGTTCAATGTGAAGACCATTTTGACATCTGGAGCTGGTTATTGAGAATCCATGCACAGATCGCTATGGATTTGCCTATGGATCCTTAGTAATCCAGCAACCCTTGTTTGAATCGAGTTTGTTTCATGTCTATGTGAACATGTCAAGATTGTCTGTTTCTCAAAATGCCAAATCGAGTTCAAAATGCAAGGCGTGTAGATAAATTCATTTTGATTAATTTGAAAGCGAAAGCCATTTATTAAATGGCAGGAGGGTGAATTATAAAATATGAAAATGGCAAACAATTTGTTTCGAAATCTCAATATAAATAGAGGTGATCAGTTTTTTTGGTGAAACAACCAAGTTCACAGGTTATAGACATATATGTCAAGGATGAATGGCACACTCATCTTATCTCTAACCCTCGTAAGCCTGCTTATATTTGTAAAATGTTACCAGGGAAAAGGTCAAGAGACTCTCAAAAAATTTCTATAGGTCAACAGGATTAGTGTTAGATGGTTAATCTTGTGCTTAATTTTTGAACATTTCTCCTTTTATTTTGCTAAGATATGGTGTTAATCGTTAGATTCTATTCATATATCATTTTTGGTGTTGTTGTTAGAAACTTATGATGAGAAGGGAGTAAAAAATGTATTAAAAGCTGAATTTTCAAAGGCTAGACTTTACAAGATGCGGCCACATTTTATTCTGCTGTGAAGTCCAAATTTGGAGGGATTGAAAGTGAACCCCTTAGTTTGGGACATGCGGCCACATCTTTAACAGGAGTAATCATTTTCCTTCAGTGCCAGGAAACGTAGTTATGACTTTTGAGAACGGTAGGTGCTATTTAGATTAGTAGTTATGACTTTTGAGAACGATAGTTTTTTTTTTGGACGGGAAGGAACCAGAAGCAAGGGACCTCCTCTCTTTTGCTTTCCTGCCGTTTCTCTCTTTGCTTTTCCTTTTTTTTTCCGTATTTTTTCTCCAATAAAACCTAGTTTTCTTTGGCTGCAAATGTACCATAAGAAGTGGCTGAATTTTTTTTTTCTAGTTGAAGAATAATTGAAACTTTGTTTCATCCAATATTGTGATATCTGATTTATTTTTATTGTTTTATTTATTTATAAGCATTTATATATTCTCTATTCGTTCCTAATATGATTATTTTATATGATCAAATAATTGGCCACTATTTAATTGTCGAAATACTCTCCTGCCATCTAAATCGTTAAATCAGTAATTGTTTGATGATTTTAGTATTTGAGGCAAGCGATATAATTTGATTGTAGTAGAAATTTTTGAATATATGTCGCAAAAATATACAATCTAGTATGAATAAACCAAACTTATGTGTTTGTTAATTATAACTGGTAGCTTTTCTAATAGTTAATGTTGTCAATAGATTAAATGTTAAGAGCTTGTTTAGAGTTTTTAAATTGGCAGAAGAAATAATCACTGAGATTGTTGTGGTTATTGAGGGCAGTAAAGAGAGTTAGCTGGTAGGTTGTCAGAATTTATAACCATCATAACCAGTTTATTTATAAATAAGTGATTTTATTCCTTACATCAGACCTTTGACTAGAGATTTATCTTTTATTGAATTATTTTCATTTAATTTTACATTATTATTTTTTGACTCCACTCACCATTGTACTCAAAAGTATATCTTTTTGGAGTACGAATTTTATTTTTGGTGGTTTCGACACCCATCAAGTAGACAATTACGTAAATGAGAACACGCCAGTGTATATTGGTCCTCAAGAGGGTTTGGAAGGCGGCTGACAAAGTAGTAGCGTTGCCGGGGCAACCAAAAGGGTTAAAGTTTGATCAATATTCAGGGTATGTTACTGTTGATCCGAAGACTGGTAAAGCTCTCTTCTACTATTTTGCGGAGTCCGAAAATCCTTCTAACAAGCCTCGTGTTTTATGGCTAAATGGAGGTACATTTACTGTTATTATTATCATTTTTGGTTGATCCTAGAAAGCATTCTCTATGGGCGTTTCAAGGAAACATGTTCTTAGTTTGGTGATGGCAGGACCAGACAGCTCTACTCTGGGAGCTGGATCAATGAACTAGCTAGGACCATTCCGAGTTAGAAACTGGCGTGTTCCTTTGCTCCTCCGAGGAACCCCACAAAAAATCTACCACAAATAGATTCTATCATATTAAAAGCAGATTTAGGAGGACAACCCAAATATCTAACAAGACCATAGTACGTAGTTGACATACAAATTCAGGGATCGGAACTTGCTTGGAAGTAACATAGAAACAAAATATACAGATAAAACTCAAAAACAGACGATTGTTTTTATTCATTTAATGGTACATTTTTGTTCGTAAAAGTGCATCTTTTGCATGTTATTACAAGGATACAAATTAAAAAAATAGACGGAATGGTGCATTTTGTTGGTATAAGTGCACCTTATTTAACATACTAGTACAACAGTGGAAAGATGTCTGCATGGCAGCAGTACATCATCCATGCATAAACTGAAAACCCACACCATAGACACTAGATAATTTAAGTACCCAAAGAAAGTCGTTTATCCTCAGCTGATCAATAGTAGTGCTTGATTAATTCCTGTGCCAGAGGAGTTTCGTTTCACCTTTGGCCTCAACAACGAGTGCTTTATGGATAAATGTGGCGCCCTCATAATCCTGATTTTGAATGATAAGTGCGTAGTACTTGCCTCCTTCACAATTCCAAGTGAATCCGCCAATCACGGCGATGAAAAGCAGCTTGCCGTGGTGAAATTTTTCCACTACAAATTGTCCGATCCCGACCACGTGAGGGTCAGCCGGCGCCACTGGTTGTATTGAGTTGATGTCGATCTGTAAATCCCAAACATTTTAACCAGTGAGAAAATCGCAAAACAATTGAGTTCCCAAAATCAATTAGAATCCTTTCAAATAAACAAACAATTAGAAGACTAAATCCGATCAGTCAGTAAGTAACTACATCACTCAGAAGAAGCTTAATCAAACAATTCAAGAGACCGCCTACCCATATGTATGGAGACAACTAGAAATGTAAAATATTGCTTAAGACAATTCAAGAACGTTGCTATTACTTTAATTTGCAACTCCTCATACTTTTCGAAATACAAGTTGTTTATGAGTTGATTCTCAAAACCACACACAAACTTGAAAAAGAAGGAAATCTAGCTCTGGCTAGGCAATAGAATCACTATTCACCTGATCAGTGACAGTAGCAGATTTGGCTTCAGCCATTTTTTCCCTTGGAGAACTAGCTAGCTAATTAATATGAACGAAAATGGATACTTGTAACTGGTTGTGACTGTCGAAAACTTGTTTGCTGAGTTTAGCATATCAAAATAACGAACCAGAGTCCTCGTATTTATAGGCCTAAAAATGTGGTGACGTACCCCATAAGTAAATTCATTACTTGTCGGACCTAATCACCAAAGTCACGGCCGACCAGCATGGGACGCGTCTTTGATAAGGTCAGTGTGAAAAGACACACCGCCCTTTGAAGAATTTTTTAATGGCACGCAATCTATATTTGGCTAGAAATGCCAGTTACTAAGTAAAGGCTTAATTAGGAAAAATTTTGCTAATGACCACACCTAAATTGCTATATAAATACGCATACACACTTATATTACACATCTCGAATTGCTATACTTTTACAAATAAACTATATTTTTTTCAAAAAACTAATACGAATTTCTTTTAACGAGTGTCCATTGAATACTCATTAGTCAAATTGAATTACAAATTAGAATGGTTAGGAAATAAAATGTAATTATCAAATGAAGGTAAGATGGTGAGAGATTACTTTATATGGCAATGCATTAGTGATTTTTAATCATGTGGTCAAATGATTATTATTTCCAGAACAGTTGTCATCACAGAGGAACGAAAATGAGGTTACTAGAAACATAGATGAGAAAGCATACACGGAAGGGTGATTACCAATACTGTTGATCTTATCCAAGAATTCGAGGATATCTTGACTTTTAAAATCTTGATTCCCAGAAAGAACAGTAGTTAAGAGGTTGCTTCACCCAATGAAATTGATTTAGTATTGTGTTATTTTGATTTCGACGTGGTTAGCTCCTCACGTTCCTCACGTTCTCTAATAAAAAAAAACAAGTATCTGTTGTCAAGTTTGTGATTTAGTATCGTTGTCAGTTTGTGACTGTTGAAGTTTGTGACAGGCAGTTAGTCAACGTCAATTGGATGACAATAGTCCTCCTAACTTTTAAGATAAAATTGACCTGGTATTGTAAATTATAAATTTCTATGATACATTCTGACCAAAAATCCCCGTCGAAAGTAGTTTTATAATGGGTGAAATTTTGCTCTCGTTATGTGGGGATAATTCTTTTGGGACATCGTTTATTATGTTTTACGGGTCAAATATGTTTCACATGACGCAGTGATAAGGTTTTACACGTTTGATATCTTTGAGGGAATAAGTACATTCTGTACGGTTTTGCTCAGATCGATAAAATGCTATTTTGCTGGAAAAAAATGTCAACCGTCAAACATGCATTGTAGAAAAATGTACAGTAAGAAAGTTCAAAGCGTGACTGTAATTATTGTTGTTGCCAATTCTGCATTTTTGATAAAAAAAAAAATGTTAAAGTGACTTTGTTCCACCTGTCTTTTGTATAAGGGAGTCTTTCCTTTAGCTGCCTATAAATATAATGAACCTGTGATGGAATTAGATGAATCAAATTAAGAGAGTTTTAGTGGGTTATTTTGGGCCTTTGAATCATTTAAATCTTTTTGTTTAATAAAATATTTTTGGGTTCTTTTGTGTTTCAAGTATTAGGTGTTTTGGATTTAAAAATGCTTGTCTAAAACATTTTTGTATTCTGTTATTCATAGTAAAATTTTGCTCTTGCTCCACCCGTGAACGTAGGTCTATTTGACCGAATCATATAAATTTTCTGTATTCCTGTTTTATTTATTTTTCTTTGTTATTTATCTTTTAGGATTGCCAAAAATCCTATCGTCAATTTTCTGGATCCAGACCTAACAAACTAATATCAGAACTTCTTCGGAAGGTTTAAATTTTGTGGCAACAATGATAATAACAAAGATTATTGTCAAAAAATTTGACAGGAATGTCAATTTTGGGATACGGCAGCTCAAGATAGAGAGCATTTTGGTTCAAGGCGGAGTTGATTTAGAAATACAAGAAATTGATAAAAAGTCAAAGAGTGTGACAGATACAAATTTTGCTAAAATAGATAAGAAGACAAGATCCAGTATTATCTTAAATCTCTTTGATGAGGTTTTGCGGGAGATAACCACAGAAATTTCGATAAAGGACACGTGGGACAAGTTTAAGGCTTTGTACATGAAGAAAACAGTTAAGAATCGGTTTTATTTAAAATAAAGTTTGTATATGTTTCGCATGACTGAAAGTACATCTATACTCTCATATCTTGATAAATTTGATTCAATTATTATGAATTTGGAGAATATAGATTTGAAATTGATGTTGAAAATCAGGCCCTGCTACTTTTGTATTTCCTTTCCCACTTTTAAATATTTTTACAATACTATGATTTATGGAAAAGAAATAATTTCGTATCGTGAAATTAAATTTGCATTAAAATCAAAGGAGCAGATAGACAGGGGTATTACTGAAGAAATTTGGGAATCAGGGGGAAAGTCTGGTTGTTAGGGGCAGAACCAATAAAAAACATTTGACAGTAGTAGATCTAAATTTAGATCTAAACCCAGACACAAAAATTTAGAGTGCAATTATTATCACAAAATGAGACACATTAATGCAAATTACTTTAAATTGAAAAGATTAAAGTAAAAGGGGAAACCTAGTGAAAAAAAGTACCTAAACTGTCGAAACTTGTGCTGCAGTTGATGAGAATAAAATAAATATTTTGTGACTGATGATAGGACAAGGTTTAAAAATGAATAAATTTTAGAT
Organism: Coffea eugenioides; assembly: GCF_003713205.1. Lineage (NCBI taxonomy): Eukaryota > Viridiplantae > Streptophyta > Magnoliopsida > Gentianales > Rubiaceae > Coffea > Coffea eugenioides. The sequence goes on from NC_040037.1 coordinate 11,126,988, forward strand.
TCGGGGTGCTCTTATCACATATGTCCCAATGGGGATTTATTTTTCACTTATGAATCTTGTAATGGTGGAATTGTTTTCATGGGCAATAATGCCGTTTGTGATGTTGTTGGTAAGGGTACAGTTTGAATTAAAATACATGATGGTATTTTGAGAACGCTTACTAATATTAGACATGTTCTTGATTTGAAAAAGAATCTCATTTCTTTGGACACTCTGGAGGTTCTTGGGTGCACATACACAGCTAAAAATAACGTTATGAAGGTTTCTAAAGGCGCTCTTATTGTAATAAAAGTTTGCAGATTTGGTAGTTTATATGTTTTGTAGGGATCTACTATCACGGGTTTGGTTACAGTTTCGTCATTATTATCTTTATCTGATTCTGACAATTTTTTCTCGAACCATAAAATAGCATTTCTCCTAATTTAGCACAAGATTTGTCTCCTCACATCTTTGTAAAATCAAATCTAAATTATGAATATAATGACCAAAAGATGAACCAAATACCAAAAAATCATCCATAAATATCTCCATAATTTTCTTAATGTAATTAGAAACTATGGCCACCATGTAACGTTGAAACATAGCAGGGATTTTACATAGATCAAATGGCATCTTTCTTAAGGCAAAGGTACCATAAGGGTAAGTAAATGTGGTATTCTCTTGATCCTCCAAAATTATAGCTAATTGGTTATAATCCGAAAAAACATTAGAAAAACAGTAAAATTCATAACCGGCTATTCTCTCAAATAATTGGTCAGAAAAGGGTAAGGAAAAGTGATTTTTTTCTAGTAACTACATTTAATTTTCTATAATCTATACACACTCTCCACCAATTCATGAATTGATATGGAATCATTTTATCATTTTTACCCATGACTACAGTTTTTCCATCCTTTTTAGGGACAATATGATTTGAACTTATCCAAATACTATTAGAGAAAAAAAAAAGATTATACCTGAATCAAGCCATTTGGGAATTTTATTTCTTACATCTCTTTCATATTTGGATTGAGCCTTCTTTGCATTTCTACCACTAGTGTGTGATTTTTTTCTAATAATATGCGGTGCATGCATATATAATGACTTGTATCTTTGATATCCGAAATTGTCTGTCCAACTGACTTCTTGTGTTTTCTTAGAATCCTTAACAATTTTGCACATTGTTCTTCATCTAAGTGAGCACTAATAATTATCGGTAGAGTGCTATTTTCTCCAAAAAACTCATACCATAAATGATTTGGGTGCGACTTGAGTTCTAATTTTGGAACTTCAATCTCCGAGGATAGTGGGGGGCTCTTTTCTTTGATCAAGATTTTCATAAACATTATCCCGTTTATAAGCTATTTGAAAATCTAAATATTTAGCCAATTCTTTAATTTCTTCACAGTCTCTCTCTTGCAATTTTAAACTCATCAAACAAATCTCAAAAGGGTCGAAGTCACAATTCACTCGACTTAACTCTTTGACTAACTTATCAATTGTGCCAATAAAACAAGTATGATCAGTAAAAAAATGGTATTTTTTTATTTCATTCAAATTAAATTTTACCTCTTCTTTACATATTTGAAACTTAAATTTGTCATTTTTAACATCATTAATAGTACCTGCAACTGCTAAAAATGGTCTGCCAAGAATAATTGATATAGACATTTTTTTTTTCATATCTAATACCTCAAAATTCATAAAGACGATAACATTTTATACTTTAATTAATACATTCTCCAACACTTTCAATAGATATTTAATAGACCTATCAGTTAACTGCAAAGTAATATTAGTACTTTTAAACTCATCTAAATCTAATTGTCTAACCACTCTTAAAGGAATTACTGATACACTAGCACCAAGGTTACATAATACTTTTAAAAAATCAATGTTATCAATAGTGCATTGTGACGACTCCACCTTTCTCTAGGATGAATCCAAGAGTTGGACGGACCACCTATCCCACTCTCGTCAGGACTCACTCACTAATATTCTTGAAATAGTCTTTCACGTCTCTAGATTAACATAAAAGTTCCCAATTCAACTAATAATTCTCACTTAATTTACAATCTAAAAGTGAAATATAGGATTACATTACTAAATATCCCAAATACATTTCATCTACACACTAGTACATGAAAATTATACACACTAGTAAATGAAGATTATATACACTAGTTTACGCTTACTTGCTCCGGCCTCCACTCCTATAAGGAAAACAAACTAATTGAATGACCAAAAAGCCTAGTGAGATTCCCAAACAAGCAGTTAGGTAGATAAAGCACAGAAATGCTACAATTGACAATTATACACTTTGCACAATAATAAATAGTCATTCAAGAAACAATCATTGAAAGGATACTACTCACTTGAGCCATTCATTCAGTCATTCATTCGTCATCCATTTCCCTTATCCCTCCAATATTTAAAAATATTTGAAAGTGAAAACTCCTTCAGTGTTCATTTCATTCAGTCATTCGTTTCAATCATTGCATTGCATACACTGGCTAGTACTCCATCCAACTTCGTGATCATACTTGAGTATACCAAACACTGTCCTAGGGTCACCAGCCACCCGACCGAGTCTGCTTCTGGCTCGAGTCGACTGGCAATGAAGGGCAAGGGCCCAATTCAATCAAAGGCTTACATTCATGCACAAATAACATTCAATCATTGAAAATCCACTTTCACTTTGGGTCAAGTGTGATAAAGTACACACTCACCCATTGAAAATCCATTTAACAATCATTAGAAAGTATTTGACATTCAAACAAACATTCTACATAGTCATTTAAAGCACAACATGCGAAGAACACTCACCAATCAATCGTACTCTTTCACTTCAGCCCCGGTTTGTCCTCTTGAAATATCTCGAGTCCTGTAGTCATACACTATATTAAAAGACTAGTAAACAAAGTCAAAATACAATGAAGAAATTGAGGGTTCAAAACTTCATTTAGAAAATACACTAGTTCACAAGTTTTATCCCCATATAACTAATAAAAAATATAACATTTTCTTGTTCAAATTAAGGGGAAAACCTTGTGTGCATACTAAATCCATGTTTCAAGAGTCATTTGGAGCACACAAACATCGATTATAGTCAAAAGTTTGAGGAAATTATGTCAAGACTTTGAAGGTGCCAAGTTGGAAATTGTCCAACTAGAAAATGATTTGATAAAACTCATTTCCTTTCATTTAAACCTCTTGTCTTGGCTCAAAACTAACGTACATGCAAAGAAATAGATTGTAGCAAGTGTTTTGAGTAAAATCATATGCAAGAGGAAAACAAAAATGCCCTAAATTTATGTCCCCAAATTTAGGTCCCCAAAATGACCAACAAGAAGAAAATCCAGCAATATGTCCCCAAATTTCTTCAAGTTAACCATCCATTCAAATCCTAGTTTCATGGTAAATGAACCTCAATCAAGGCCACATATTATAGGGGACAAATAGTGCATACTTTAGGCCACTAAACTATCAACTTTGAACATATATATCAAGCTCCAAATCACTTACACCAAAGCTGAAATTTTTCATCTCAAAGCTGGAAATTGACCACTAAAGCTAGAAAAATCATATAACAAAGCTAGAAGTGCATGTTCAAGTTAGATATCTTCATATCCAAACTCATAAGTCCACATCAAAGTTGGAAACTCTCAACTCAAGGCTGGAAAATACAAAATCAAAGCTGGAAATTAACACTAAAGCTGGAAATTCGAATATAGAAGCTAGATAACCTCATTTCAAAGCTAAAATTTCATATCCAACCTCATATCAAAGCTAAACCATTCATAACAAGGCTGAACAATATATTCCAAAGCTGAAAATTGCAACCTACTAAGCAAAACCATGAATTCTTCTATGAAATCCATCCTAATCAAGTTATATGTTGCTTAAATGGCAAAATAAGAAGGAAAAAGAGAGGTTCTCAGTAAAATACCTCAAAATCCCAAGATAAATGGTAAGATAAGAACTTTCTTCCTCAAATGATTCCACCAAAAGTTTCATTCCAAGATTAACTCAAGGTTTTATGGAGTAAATTAGGGTTGATCATGGATTTTTTCACAAATTAAGCAAGGAAATCAAGAGGATTTTGAAAGTTTTCTCTCTTCTCTCTCTCCCTTAAGTTCGGCCACAATGAAGAAGAAAGTAAAGGTTTTTGAGTCAATTTTGGAAGATAAACATAAGACTTCTCTTGGTCCATGTCTTGGTCAAGACTTCATGGATGCACGACACTTGTCGAGGCTTGGTTTCATGTCTATCCTTTTGTCTCTCTTGTATTTCTCTAATAACCAATATATCTTGTGTTCTTCCAATACATTTTTAACACTTCTAATCACATAATTCCTCTAGCATCACATCCATTCTCGTCCATCAAATATAATGCGTACATCTCACTAGTCGGTTAAACTACCATAATACTTTATGAAACTTAACATGCATCAAGATTATAAAAAGGGAACAAAAGAATAATCTTAACTTAACCTTTAAAATCACTATCAAATTAAGACTAGCAAATAAGCAAGTAAAGTAAAATAAAAGGAAATATAAATTAATTTTTTTTCAAAAATAGGAGAAAACTTAAAAAAAATAAAATTTTTTCTGGTCCTCACATGCATGATATAAAGAAATTCCCTGGATCCTTCAATTTTGGTGGTAGCTTATTTTGTATGATGGCACTGCACTTCTCCGTTAATGCTATTGCTTCACAATCCTCCAATTTTCTCTTTTGAATCATAATCTCCTTGAGAAATTTTTCATACGAAGGAATCTGAAAATAACATCGGCAAAAAGGATATTAATACGCAATTGCTTAAAAATTTTAGCAAACTTCTCAAAATCCCTATCAAATTTATTTGGCTTGAACCTTTGAGGGAATGAAAATTTTACCGAACTTCTCAAGTTCCTAATATGATTATTTTATATGATTAAATAATTGGCCATTATTTAATTATTGAAACACTATATTGCATCTAAATCATCAAATCTATAATTATTTGATGGTTTTAGTATTTATGGCAAGTGATATAATTTGATTGTAGTAAAAATTTTCAAATATAGGTCACGAAAATATATAATCGAATCTAAATAAACGGAACTTATGTGTTTATTGGTTAGAACCGGCAACTTTTGTAATAATTAATGTTATCAAATGGGTAGCTTTTGTAATAATTAATGTTGTCAATATGTTAAATCCTAAAAGTTTGTCTAGGGTTGTTTAATTGGCAAGAGTAATAATCACAAAATTTGCTGTGGTTATCAAGGGTAGCAAGGAGAGGTAGGCAGGTTCTTAAAATTTGTTGACAACCATAACTAATTTATTTATAAATAAATGATTTTATCCATGCATCAATGATTAGTTAATTGAACTAAAGTGGTGATTAGATTTTTGACCAGAGATTTATCTTTTATTGAATTATTTTTATTTAATTTTACATTATTATTTTTTGACTCCACTCACCATTGTACTCAAAAGTATATCTTTTTGGAGTACGAATTTTATTTTTGGTGGTTTCGACACCCATCAAGTAGACAATTACGTAAATGAGAACACGCCAGTTTATATTGGTCCTCAAGAGGGTTTGGAAGGCGGCTGACAAAGTAGTAGCGTTGCCGGGGCAACCAAAAGGGTTAAAGTTTGATCAATATTCAGGGTATGTTACTGTTGATCCGAAGACTGGTAAAGCTCTCTTCTACTATTTTGCGGAGTCCGAAAATCCTTCTAACAAGCCTCGTGTTTTATGGCTAAATGGAGGTACATTTACTGTTATTATTATCATTTTTGGTTGATCCTAGAAAGCATTCTCTATGGGCGTTTCAAGGAAACATGTTCTTAGTTTGGTGATGGCAGGACCAGACAGCTCTACTCTGGGAGCTGGATCAATGAACTAGCTAGGACCATTCCGAGTTAGAAACTGGCGTGTTCCTTTGCTCCTCCGAGGAACCCCACAAAAAATCTACCACAAATAGATTCTATCATATTAAAAGCAGATTAGGAGGACAACCCAAATATCTAACAAGACCATAGTACGTAGTTGACATACAAATTCAGGGATCGGAACTTGCTTGGAAGTAACATAGAAACAAAATATACAGATAAAACTCAAAAACAGACGATTGTTTTTATTCATTTAATGGTACATTTTTGTTCGTAAAAGTGCATCTTTTGCATGTTATTACAAGGATACAAATTAAAAAAATAGACGGAATGGTGCATTTTGTTGGTATAAGTGCACCTTATTTAACATACTAGTACAACAGTGGAAAGATGTCTGCATGGCAGCAGTACATCATCCATGCATAAACTGAAAACCCACACCATAGACACTAGATAATTTAAGTACCCAAAGAAAGTCGTTTATCCTCAGCTGATCAATAGTAGTGCTTGATTAATTCCTGTGCCAGAGGAGTTTCGTTTCACCTTTGGCCTCAACAACGAGTGCTTTATGGATAAATGTGGCGCCCTCATAATCCTGATTTTGAATGATAAGTGCGTAGTACTTGCCTCCTTCACAATTCCAAGTGAATCCGCCAATCACGGCGATGAAAAGCAGCTTGCCGTGGTGAAATTTTTCCACTACAAATTGTCCGATCCCGACCACGTGAGGGTCAGCCGGCGCCACTGGTTGTATTGAGTTGATGTCGATCTGTAAATCCCAAACATTTTAACCAGTGAGAAAATCGCAAAACAATTGAGTTCCCAAAATCAATTAGAATCCTTTCAAATAAACAAACAATTAGAAGACTAAATCCGATCAGTCAGTAAGTAACTACATCACTCAGAAGAAGCTTAATCAAACAATTCAAGAGACCGCCTACCCATATGTATGGAGACAACTAGAAATGTAAAATATTGCTTAAGACAATTCAAGAACGTTGCTATTACTTTAATTTGCAACTCCTCATACTTTTCGAAATACAAGTTGTTTATGAGTTGATTCTCAAAACCACACACAAACTTGAAAAAGAAGGAAATCTAGCTCTGGCTAGGCAATAGAATCACTATTCACCTGATCAGTGACAGTAGCAGATTTGGCTTCAGCCATTTTTTCCCTTGGAGAACTAGCTAGCTAATTAATATGAACGAAAATGGATACTTGTAACTGGTTGTGACTGTCGAAAACTTGTTTGCTGAGTTTAGCATATCAAAATAACGAACCAGAGTCCTCGTATTTATAGGCCTAAAAATGTGGTGACGTACCCCATAAGTAAATTCATTACTTGTCGGACCTAATCACCAAAGTCACGGCCGACCAGCATGGGACGCGTCTTTGATAAGGTCAGTGTGAAAAGACACACCGCCCTATGAAGAATTTTTTAATGGCACGCAATATTTTGGCTAGCTGGAAATGCCAGTTACTAAGTAAAGGCTTAATTTGGAAAAGTATTGCTAATGGCCACACCTAAATTGCTATATACGCATACTCACTTATATTACACATCTCGAATTGCTACACTTTTACAAATAAACTATATTTTTTCAAAAAACTAATATGAATTTTTTTTAACGAGTGTCCATTGAATACTCATTAGTCAAATCGAATTACAAATTAGAATGGTTAGGAAATAAAATGTAATTATCAAACGAAGGTAAGATGGTGAGAGATTACTTTATATGGCAATGCATTAGTGATTTTTAATCATGTGGTCAAATGATTATCATTTCCAGAACAGCTTGTCATCACAGAGGAGCGAAAATGAGGTTACTAGAAACATGGATGAGAAAGCATACACGGAAGGGTGATGACCAATACTGTTGATCTTATCCAAGAATTCGAGGATATCTTGACTTTTAAAATCTTGATTCCCAGAAAGAACAGTAGTTAAGAGGTTGCTTCGCCCAATGAAATTGATTTAGTATTGTGTTATTTTGATTTCGATGTGGTTAGCTCCTCACGTTCCTCACGTTCTCTAATAAAAAAAAACAAGTATCTGTTGTCAATTTTGTGATTTGTAATCAAGTTTAGTATCTGTTGTCAGTTTGTGACTGGAAGGCAGGCAGTTAGTCAACGTCAATTGGATGACAATGTTCCTCCTAACTTTTAAGATAATTTTTGGCAGAGTAGATTACAAATTTGTGTAATACATTCTGAGAAAAAATTGCTTTCAAAAGTAGTTCTATCATGGGTGAAATTTTGCTCTCGATGGTAAACTGCAAATTTCTATAATACATTCTGACCAAAAATCCTGTCGAAAGTAGTTTTATCATGGGTGAAATTTTGCTCTCGTTATGTGGGGATAATTCTTTAAATCCATTAAATTTAAATGTTGAATTGAGTTATTAAATAAAGCATAAGTACATGCTTAATTCCAAAAAGTTTTCCTAATGGGCACGCCTAAGTTACTATGTAAATACACATACTCACATATACTGGACATCTCGAATTGTGACGCTTTTGCAAATAAACTACATTTTGCTCTCGTTATGTGGGGATAATTCTTTAAATTTATTAAATTTAAGTGCTGAATTAAATTATTAAACAAGACCTAAATACAGGCTCAATTACGAAAAGTTTTACTAATGGGCGCGCCTAAGTTGCTATGTAAATACACATACTCACATATATTGCACATCTCGAATTGTGACGCTTTTGCAAATAAACTTACATTTTTTCAAAAAACTAACATTTGAACTCCTTTTAACGAGTATCCTTTGAGCACTCGTCGGTCAAACCAAATCACAAAATTAGAATGGATAGGAAATAAATGGTACTTGTCAAACAAAGGTAAGTTGGTGAGAGATTGACAGGTTGTCGAAACCTATACAATAATAAAAATAAACTTAATTGTCAATTAAAATAGTCAAAACCCGATTTTAAGTACTGGAGCAGGGACTTTAGATGTGCTATAGGTTACTTAATTTATCCTATTCCCGAAGAGTTTGCTTGATCCGATATACCCGAATGGGATGACTCTTACACAAATAATTATTAATTTGTAAACAGGACAAGTAGGGTCGTATCCTCAAGGATTGAGTGTATTTGTCTCTTTAAAAATCCAAAGTAACACAGGGTGTTTTTGTATAGAGGATGACACTTAAAACAATTCAACTAAAAATAAAATAGCCAACTAAAAATTAAATGACAATTCACTAAAATCAAGGTAATAATAATTAAAGGTCTAGCCAAGAAATAACTTCAGCAATGGTTCACTTAATTGATCATTGATGCACATGCAATTCTAATTATTTATTAATAAATAGGTTATAACTGCCAAACAAGCGATGACAGTTAACTCCTCCTTACTGTGTCGGTGACTAAGGTACGCCCGTTAATCACTGTTCTAATTGAGAAATAATCCTAGGTACGCCCATAAGATTTAATTCCCCAATTGCCTTACGTATTAGAGGAGCTCTATTCTAACCAAATAACGCACTATCAGGGTTATTTTAAATTTACCCGCGTATTCTCCTGATACAAATCCAATTATGCCAGTTGTCACTATTTCAAGTCAATTAAATAATTACAGATTTAATGTTCTAATTGATATTAGATTACCAAATTAACTAATTATCTGGATCCAAGAAAATCAATTAATTAAATAATCATAAATACTGCAATCAAGAAATATGCGAATATCAATAAATAACAAAAAAAGATAAAATTAAATCGATTTCATAATTTTTAGGCGAACCAAAACCTCCGTTGCTCCTTGACTAGAGTAAGGAAATTAGTTCATCTTTAATGCAAAAAACCCACACATAATTGCAGAAGTAATTGCGGCCATTGTCGCTGATTCTTGAGAGTTCCATTCGTTCCAATCAAGAAGGAAAGCAAGATACAGGACGTTATCAATTGGGTTTCGGCGTTTCGCTTGTGTCCAACATACGAAGAGAAAAGCTATTATAAAACTAACAAGGAAAAGTCAAAAGCTAGGCTCCAGTCCTCTGACATGCGTAGGAAGGAAAAAAACCAAAAAGAGATCCAAGGGAAAAGTAAAAAAAAAAAAAACTAAGCTAAAAGAGAAAAGTCCTCCCCCTATCAAATCTCTATCAAAGTCCTACTCTAATGCCTATATCTTGTGCAGCGGCCCCCAGCCAGCAGAAGAAGACCCCAGCCCTTTCTTTTAAATGCTGTCATCGGCCAAATTATCAAGAAGGAAGTATTCTTAAATACCTGTTACTTGAACTCTTTTTTTATGATCGTTAAATTGACACTTATTATGGTATTTTTGTTCTCCTTTCTGTAAAAAATGTAAATTTTTAAAAGTGAATAGAATCTAACAATTAATCTACATTGGGTCAGATAGTAAAATAAATTAATTATAAAATAAACGATAAGTTGCAGCCTGTCAGATATTACTTTATATGGCGACACGTTAGTGATTTTTAATCATGTGGTCAAATGATTATTATTTCTAGAACAGCTTGTCATCACAGAGGAACGAAAATGAGGTTGCTAGAAACATGGATGAGAAAGCATACGTGGAAGGGTGATGACCAATACTGTTGATCTTATCCAAGAATTCGAGGATATCTTGACTTTTAAAATCTTGAATCCGAGAAAGAACAGTACTGAAGAGGTTGCTTCACCCAATGAAATTGATTTAGTATTGTGTTATTTTGATTTCGATATGGTTAGCTCCTCACGTTCTCTTATAAAAGAAAAAAGTGTCTGATGCAATGTTTTCAAATTCGGACCGTCAATCGAATCGGTGAGGTGAAAGGGTCGAGATTCAATCGGTCAGACCGATTCAATCGGAGTTCAATAAATAAATAAATAAATATATATATATATATATATATATATATATATATATATAGACACACACACCTATACATAGAATAAGATATAAATGCTGAACCACAATAAATATAAGAGCAATATCCAACAATTAACACACACAATTAACATAGTTATGAAACTTACAACTTACATGTCCAATTGTCTAAATATTAAAATTAACAAAAAACAATACAGGTCTAGAAAACAATCAAAGGGTCCAAACGAGTCCAATTTCTGAAGCTTCTATAATCTTCTTCATAATTCTGGGACAACAAAGCTTCAAAAAAAACCATCTTGACAAGTCATCATCATCATCCAAGACCATTATATGAATCACTGACAAGTGATAAAAGTATAAAATCATATTAGTTTCATTACACCAACTGATACAAATCTTAAAAATAAAAATAAAATAGTACAAATAATTCTATACCAATTACCATTTGAATATTTAATGCCAATCATCATCTTCATCATTAAAAAAGTTTCGACGCTGAAATGTTTCTAAATCAACATCTTCTGCTTCATCTTCATCATCTAAAAAATCAGCATATTTAATTATATATATATATATTCAACAATTGAATATCATATCATACTAGCTTTATTTTTGCATCAAACTTATGATTTATGTTAAACTAACCTTCAAGTTGTTCAGAATTTGAACACTGACCATGAATTGGAGGTTCTTCAAGCTCTTCCTCTAACTCCTCATAATCAAGCTCCCCTTCTTGTTCTTCTTCAACCACCCAAAATTCTATTTTATCAATTGACTCATAATCAACGGGGTCATACGATCTCTTTTGCTGATTATGCCTACAACATATATATATGTGTATATATACAACATATACACTTAGTTAGTACTAAAATATTTTCTTAAAAAGAATGAAATGTCATTTATAAAAATAAACCATTTACATATACCTATACTGCAAACGCAAATTGTAATGCACATATACAAGATCATTGAGCCTTTGATGCTCCAACCTATTTCTTTTCTTAGTATGAATACGTTCAAAAACACTCCAATTACGCTCACATCCTGAGGAAGAAGCTGTTTGACTCAAAACCCAAATTGCAAGTTTTTGTAAGTTGGGAGCATCACAACCAAAGAGTTTCCACCAATTCTCTGTCATATTCAAAATTTAAATATAAACAAAATATTTATAAATTAGATATATATATTAGAAAGATTTAAATGCTAGAAAAATATAAATTACCTGGTCTATCTTTCTTGCTAGTAAGAATAGCAAGTTTTCTGCCAAAACTTCCTTCCCGCTCTCGATACATTCCAATTTCTTTTGTTAAATTTTCCTCACTGCACCAATCCACCTTTGATTCTATGTAATCCAACAAACCATTTGTAATTTCTGGATGTGTAGAGAATGTGGCAGTGTCATATTGAAAAGCGGGATTTAAAAAATATGCCGTAGTATGCAAATTTTTCCTCAACATCCTATCCCATCGGTCATTGATGATATCAATGTAAGGCTTATATAGCCTTTCACTATTCCTGAACAACTTCTTGATTCCAGTAATTGCTCTAAACATACCTTCATACACATACCCCAAAGAAGGCCTTTCATCAGTGTCACAAACTCTCAACAACCGAATAATAGGACCCATTATTCTCACTGTAATCAAACAATTATTCCAAAATCTATCATCCAAAACAATTTGTTTGACCTCTTTTCCTTTGTTCATTTTCAAGAACTTTTTGTAATCTCCACTAGTGACTAAAGCTTGTAAGCTGTCTTTGTGATCATGTAAGCTCTTTAGTGCAATAAAAGTGGTGGCAAATCGTGTTTCCCCCGGACGAATAATCTCCTTCCACCCATCAGTTTTTCTCAACCAATTCAGAACATATTTATGATTATACACAAAAACAGTTACTGTAGAAGCAAGAGACACTAGAGATTTAACAGTACCCATTTCACCAATATCCTTCAAAATCAAATTGATACAATGGGCAGCACATGGAGACCAGCAAATAGTTGGATATCTTTCATTTAATAAAGTTCCAGCAGCCTTATAATTGCTAGCATTATCAGTGACTAAATGCACCACATTTTTGGAACCAACCATTTCAACAATTTCAACAAACAGATTGCACAAATTTTCTGCATTTGTCACAATGTCCGATGCATCTATAGACTTAATAAAAGATATACCCTTAGGACAATAAACCAGAAAATTAATCAATGGTCTTTGTCTACTATCTTTCCATCCATCACCCATTATAGTGCATCCAGTTTCAGCCCAAGTATTTCGAAATGAATCAACAACGAACTGCACATCTTTCTTAGCATCTCGCAACAAAGTGACTCGCAAAGAATGATAAGATGGAGCTTTATAACCATGACCCATTGATGCTATTTGATCGATAGCTTTTTGAAAAAATGGAGAATTAACAGCATTAATGGGAATACATGCATCATAGAACCAAAGAGCAATGGCCATATCAATATTTTGCCATTTATCCTTACTTTGCAAACAAGCTTTGATAGTAGGTTGAGAACTATCACGTCCACCCTTAAAGAAAGCACGAATACCTGTAGGAGCAGTGGTTTTTCTCTTTCCTTTACCTAATGATGTACCAGCCTCATTCATTGAAATATCCCTTACTCGAGGAGGTGGAACCTCTTACCAACAAATTCGTGCACTGGTTGACCAAAAGGATTTTCGACCCCAAAATCTCCTCTTTTTTCTTTAGATTTTTTATCATTCTCTTGCAAAGATGTTAATATTGCAAGCCTCACTGCTGGATCAACATGTGCACATGAAGTAATACTGCCCGTTACTCCTGCTAAGTATTGCTTCATTCGGTGGATGCCACCCCTATGAAATACTTTAAAACAATAAGTGCATGTCATGGTTTTTCTTCCTTGTGCATTTCTGCCCTCAGAAACATATCCCCATGCTATATCCATCTTCTGCCTATGACCTTGGGGTTGACTTGCAGATTCCTCACTATTGAATGTCCCCCCGGTGAACATTGTGAGTTACTACCGCTACCAGCGTCCATCCTAAAATGAGATATTTAAAAATAATTAGTCTTAAACAAATAATTAATACACACGAACCTGGTATACACCTTAGCAAAAGATAATCCTAGTCTTGTAATAATTGCCAAAACTAAAATATACACCTAGTGATGCATGATGCTTAAGACTATTTGTATTTGGGAACTGAAACTGTCACCAAAAGATCTAAAGGGGTTAATGGAGACAATGAAACAACCGTTTAGCACGAGTGAAGTTATTTCCCTAAGCCTTGTGCATTTCTTGAGGGTGTTAAGTATCTTCACGATAACTGGATTTTGCACAGAGATTTAAAGACATCAAATATACTTTTAAATAATTGTGGTGAGTTAAAGATCCGTGACTTTGGATTAGTCAATATGGAAGCCCTTTGAAACCATATACTAACTTGGTGGTTACTTTGTGGTACAGGTGAGAGTAGTTTTATGCATTATTGTCTTTTTTAGTTGAGATAATTAAAATCTTTTATTTGGCTCAGCGAAGCAACCACTATTCAATGGGAAAACAGAAGTTGATTAACTTGACAAGGTTAACATTTTGACAACTTTCATCTGTCATGTTACTGTAGATTTTTGTATGGATTTCAAGCTAATTTTCTTCTCTGTGGCCTTAAAGATCATTGTCGTTTTGTTTTGCAGATATTCAAAATTTTTGGTACGCCTAATGACACAATCTGGCTTGGGTTTTCGAAGCTTCCAGGGGTCAGGGTTAACTTTGTTAAGCATCAACAAGTATGTATTTCGTGTGATTCTGGTCTGGCTTTCTGGCCTTCGTTGGTGACAGTTTCAGTTCCCAAATAAATGATGCTTAAGACTATTAGTAGAATCATGTTTCGCATGCACATTTCATTTCCGAATATCAGTACCGTAAACCATTCATATTGAAAGAAGAACATAGAAGCGCAGTAGGCGTATGAAGTAAAATACCTGAGACAGAGTTGGTTTCGAGAAAAGCTGATGAAGATGGTGTGAACGAGATGGGATTGTCGGGACGTCGCTTCAAGAAACAAATGAACAGAAAAGCAGCGCTGCGGATGCAGAGAAAAGGGGATTAGGCACAGTGATCCGAGGATTAGGCTGCAAAATTACAGCAGTATATATACAGAGGGCCGAGAGGATGGGAGGGATCGTAACCAAAACCCAGTAATCAACAACGAAAGGAAAAAAAAAGGGAAAAAAGATAAACGAACCTGGTATAAGCTTGAATTCCAGAGTTTTTTTGGCTTGGAATCGCAGCAGCAGGTGGAAAAACTTCAAGCTTCGGACCTCGGTGCTTTCTTTTTGCTGATTGCTATGGATCAAATTGGAGTTTGGAGAAGGAAATAGAAACGGCAGGCAAGGCAATTTTCGGCAATTGCAGAGAGAGCTAGAGAGGAACCCAGGACGACCGAAGCGAAGTGCGAACTGCGGCGAAGAGGAAGACTGAGGTGAAGTGAAGATTAGGGTCTGGTCAAAATTGAAAATTTTGTCAATTTTGACTCAAAAATTGGAAAACCGCGGTTCATGGTCCGATCCGATTTTGAAGGTTTGAACGGTTTTTTACGAGTTTGACCGGTTTTTTATCAAAGTCAACATAAGCTATGGACTGGACCGGGCGCCTAGCCGATTCGCGGTCGAACTGGCTGGTCCAGTCCGGGTTTGAAAACATTGGTCTGATGTCAAGTTTGTGATTTGTAATCAAGTTTGTGATTAGTATCTGTTGTCAGTTTGTGACTGGAAGGCAGGCAGTTAGTCAAACGTCAATTGGATGACAATAGTCCTCCTAACTTTTAAGATAATTTTTGGCATAGTAAATTACAAATTTGTATAATACATTCTGAGGAAAAATTGCTGTCAAAAGTAGTTCTATCATGGGTGAAATTTTGCTCTCGAATCACGTAAATTTTTGTGCTTCTGTTTTATTTTTTTGCTTTATTATTTGTTTTGGGATTGCCAAAAATTCTTTCGTCGATTTTCTGGGGTTAGACCTAACAAGCTGATATCAAAACTTCTTCAAAGGTTTTGAATTCTGTGGCAATATTATAATAACAAAGATTGTTGTCAAGCAATTCGATAGGAATGTAAATTTCGGGATGTGGTAGCTCAAGATGGAGAGTCGAAATTGATTTAGCAACACAAGGAATTAAGAAAAGTCAAAAAGTGTGACAAATGCAAATTTTGCCGAAATAGATAAGAAAGTAAGGTCCAGTATTATCTTAAATCTCTCTAACGAGATTTTGAGGGAGGTAGCCACTGAAACTTCGGCAAAGGACATGTGGGACAAGTTTAAAGCCTTGTACATGAATAAGACAATTGACAGTCGGTTTTATTTAAAGCAAAGTCTGTTATGCTTCACATAACTGAAAGTACATATATACTCTCACATTTTGATAAATTTATTTCCATTATTCTAGATTTGGATAATATAGATTTGAAAATTGACCATGAGGATCAGGCCCTGTTACTTTTGTATTTCCTTCCCCAATCTTTTAAATATTTTCACCATACTATAATTTATGAAAAAAATAATTTCGTATTGGAAAATTAAATCTGCATTAAAATCTAAGGAGCAGATTGATAGGGATATATTGGAGAAATTAATGGAAGTTAGAAGGAAGACTTGGTTGTTAGGGATAGAACCAATAAAAGAAAATTTGACAATAGTCTATCTAAATTCTGACATAGAAATTTGGAATGCAATTATTGTCACAAAATGGGGCACATTAAGGTAAATTGCTTTAAATTGAAAAGATTAAAGTAAAAGAGGGAACTTGGTAAGAAAAATACTGAAACTGTCGAATCTTGTGTTATAGTTGATGAGAATGAAGGAAATATTTCCTTCACTGATGATAGAACAAGGTCTAAAAATGAATGAATTTTAGATTCAAAGTGCTCTTTATCATATGTGTCCCAATAGGGATTTATTTTTCACTTATAAATTTTGTAATGATGGAATTGTTTTGATGAGTAAAAATGTCGTTTGTGATATTGTTGGTAAGGGTATCGTCCATATTAAAATGCATGATAATAGTGTGAGGTCGCTCACTAGGAGTTCAGTAAATCTAACTCCTAGTGCCCTGATTTGAAGGGCAAGCTGCAACAGATAAATGCTAAAGCCATCACTAGTGATCAATTAGACTTTCTCCAAGCTAGTGTGTCAGCTGAAGAGATTAAACATGCTATGTTTACTATGAAGGATGGTAAAGCTCCAAGCCCAAATGGCTTTAGTGCACAAATTTTTCAAAGAAGAATTGGCATGTCATTGGTGATGAAGTAATTCGAGATGTTCAATCTTGTTTTGACAAGAAGTATATGCATTATCCTTTAAATAGTACTATAATTACACTGGTCCCAAAGATGCAGAATACAACACAAATGAGGGATTTCAAGCCTATAGCCTTCTGTTGTTTGCTATGTAAATGCGATTTAGCATTGCTAACTAATAGGTTGAAAGTTTAAATCCTCGAATCATTGGTGAACATCAGAGTGCTTTATAATAGGAAGAAGTATAGCAGATAATACACTAGTAATGTATGAATTGGTGAGAGGGTACTGCAAGAAAGTTGGATTAGCTTGTGCAGTGTTGAAAATAGACCTGATAAAGGCATATGACACATTGTTCGCCATCGCAGGTCGCGGTCTCGGTTGTTTCACATCTGTCGCGGTATATCGGTTGAATATTGGGTGATACACACATTATAGTACATGAAAGTTTGATAAAATTTTGAAAAAATTACTAAAATTAGAAAATACCAAAAAAGACACAACTTAAAATAATATCTGAGTCGACTCCGAATTGACTCAGATATATCGGCCGATATCATGTATCACGGATTCGAATCGGCCAATATTAGCCGAGTCAGAGCGAGTTGTCACGGATATAGTAATATCTGCGATTCGTGGATCAATATCGTATCGGTGCCCTCCGTTCCAGTTATGACTTGGCCGATACGTATCGGTATCGACCGATATGGTGAACCATGACTACACAATCAATTGGGATTTCTTATTTCTTAAAGTGGATACTATGCACTTTCCAGAAAAATTTATCTCTTGGGGTTAGAAATTGTGTATCTGTTGCACATTTCACCATCAACCTCAATGGAGCGTTGGTGGGATATTTTAGAAGTGAGGGGCATTCGGTAAGGGGATCAAATCTCCCCTGATCTTTTTCTTATAGCTATAGAGTTTTTCTCAATGTTATTTATTGATAATATTAAATGCATGGGGTTTGATTTTCACCCAAAGTACAGGGAGCTGAATTTATCCATGCTGCCTTTGCTGATGACCTATTTCTTGTTTCTGCTACAACTAACAGATCGTTTCAGGTCGCAAGACAAGCATTGGATGAGTTTCATCAGATGTCAGGTATTTTGTGGCTGTTGTAACTGAGGAAGTTGGCACTGATCTTTGTAACGTTGTGGGCATGCCTCTGTGCAACCTGCCTGTTAAGTTCCTTGAGCTGCCTCGCATTGCTTCAAGACTTAGCATCAAGGACTGTCAGCCCATCCTCGATATGTTGCAGTGCAAGATTCAAGGTTGGGCCATCCAGAAATTGAGCTATGGAGGAAGATTGCAGCTTGTCGAGTCCATTTTATATGGAGTGCAAACACATTGGTCTAGCACTTTTATACCACCCAAAGCTATTCTAAAAAATGTGGGAAGTCTTATCTCCTCTTTTGTATGGACTAGGGGATTCAAGCATCACTACTTAGCAAAAGTGGGATGGAAAGATGTCTGCCTATCCTTGAAAGACGGTAGGGGACTTGCTCTCTTCAATTTAGAAGATTGGAATAAGTGCCTGGACAAACACCACTGGAGGCTACATAATGGGAACTGGGTGGAAGTGGTGAAACAAAGACAACAGGACCCAGGGCTGAGCAGTCATGTTCCATCAGCAGTTCAGGTAGGCTCACCAAGTCAGGCAATAGAGATGCAGGACCAGGTTAACAAACATGGAAAAGAGGACAGCTATGTTATAAGTCAGCCAGTTATAGCCCCTAAGGCGATGGGTAACAGGCAGGACAAGGAAGCAACTATTGTAGCATCTCTCCATAAGATGAACATGGAGGCTGAGACGACAGAGGTAAGGGGACAAAACATGGTCTCAAGTAGGAAGGAGGTTACTGCCAGTACGGAGATGAAGGAACCCCCTCAACAAGAGGGAATAATAGATGAGAAGGATGATATAATGGAAAAGGTAAAAGGTATTGAGAACCAGGGGGTAGGAGGAACCATTGAGGATAATACAAGTGAAATCACCTTACTGGACCTTATGGTTGAGGATAAGAAGAAAGAAGCTGTCACAAGACAGAATAGGAGATTGAAGAAGCAGTTAAGATCCTCGTCGAAGAGAAGAACTCCTCTAAAGGAGATCTGCATCAATATCAAAGACTCAGGAGGTCAGGGAAAAAGGAAATTTCAGTTATGCGATGAGGAAATGGAAGATGCTGAAGGCAGGGAGATAGGGGGAAAAAGAAACAAATGATGTGTTGAGGTTTGCTATATTGCTCAAGAAAAAGAGGAGGAGGGGACCAGCCTACTCTGGGCCCCCAAACCCCAATGAAAGTTCTGGTGTGGAATTGCCAAGGTGTTGGGAGCACCTTGATAATTCCCCATCTGAGGGAGGTTTCCAACCTCCTCTCCCCTAATATGCTGTTCCTGAGTGAAATGAAAAATAGAGAAAGGTACATGGATAGAGTAAGGGAAAAGTTGAATTTTGAAAATAGTTGTGTAGTAGAGTCAATGAATAGGTCGGGGGGCATGGCATTGATGTGGAAAGATGAAGTAAAAATCATAAAGTACTCAAAACTGCCTTTACTATAGAAGCTTACGTGGAAGATTTTGAGACAAAGACAACATGGTGGTTCGTTGGAATATACGCAAGCTGTGATAATCTGGTTAGGAAAAGTCAATGGAAGGTGATCCAGGATAGGAAAAGGCTGTGGGGAGGGAAATGGATTATAGCAGGAGACTTCAATGATATCCTGTCAAATGAGGAGAAGTGGGGAGGTAGATGGAGGGAGGAGAAGAGTTTTTCTGACTTCAAAAACTTCATAAATGACAACCAAATGGTTGACATTGGTTTTGAGAGGAACCCCTGGACCTGGAGCAACAATTGGGAGGAGATAGGGGAGGTCAGAGAGCGACTGGATAGAGGCTTATATAGCTTAGACTGGTCCTTAGTTTTTGACAAAGTAAAATGCACACATGTGGATACCTTCGCGTCAGATCATAGTATGCTGATGATAGATACAAAGCCAGAGGCTAGGCAAAGGAAAAAAATGTTTTACTTTGACAGGAGATGGCTGAAGAAAGAAGGTGTCCAGGATGTGATCAGAAATGCATGGGAACAAGATTTTGAGGGATCAAGAATGTTCACGGTCAAGTGCAAAATCAGAAATTGCAGGATTGAATTATTAAAGTGGAGGAACAACTTCAATTGTAATGCTAAAAAGAAAATTGATCAGCTCAAAACTCAGCTGGAGAAGCTTCAGTATAACACTCAAGTGGACACTAGAAGAGAGACAGTGGACCTAAAAAATCAATTGAAGGTGGCGTACAAGGAGGAGGAACTGTTCTGGCACCAAAAAGCAAGAATAAACTGGATGAAGGAGGGGGATAAGAACACTAAATTCTTTCATGCTCATGTGAAGGGGAGGAGGAGGAGAAACAGAATGTTGAATCTACAAAGAGAGGATGGTTCCTGGACTGAGAATGAGCAGGAGTTAGGTGAGGAAGTTGCAGGTTTCTACAGACAGCTGTTCACTAGCAAGGGG
This sequence comes from Coffea eugenioides, assembly GCF_003713205.1. Classification (NCBI taxonomy): domain Eukaryota; kingdom Viridiplantae; phylum Streptophyta; class Magnoliopsida; order Gentianales; family Rubiaceae; genus Coffea; species Coffea eugenioides. Next base: position 11,147,501 of record NC_040037.1, read on the forward strand.
AATGGTAGTACTGAGGACATCCTTAGAGGTATTCCACCCACCATTACAGCGAGCATGAATGATCAACTGACTAGAGGTGTGGATGAAGAAGAAATCAGATCAGCCCTTTTCTCTATGTCTCCTGATACAACACCTGGAATAGATGGTATGTCCCCCATTTTTTTCCAGAAATTCTGGTGTATTATTAAACATGATGTAATCCAGGCTATCCAAAGTTTTTTTCATTCCAATTCCTTGCCTAGAGCTCTGAATCATACCTTAATCTCCCTTATACCAAAAGTTAAAGATCCAGTAAACCTGAAGCATTATAGGCCTATTAGCTTGTGTAATGTGTTATATAAAGTGATTTCCAAAATACTAGCTAATAGGCTTAAAGGGGTGTTAAATTTCTGCATCAGTAAAACCCAGTCTGCATTCATTCCTGGTAGGCAAATCCTAGACAATGTCATCATAGCCCATGAATACTTGCATTTTCTGAAAAACAAAAGGTATGGGAAGGAGGGATACATGGCTGTTAAGCTGGACATGTCTAAAGCTTACGATAGAGTGGAGTGGCACTTTTTGAGGGATATGATGCAAAAAATGGGCTTTAGCAGCAGATGGATTAGCTGGATCATGAAATATGTTGAATCTGTCTGTTACTCCTTCAATATAAATGGTGAGGTGAAAGAGTTTGTAGTACCAAAAAAAGGAATAAGACAGGGTGACCCCCTCTCTCCATATCTCTTCTTACTGTGCTCAGAAGGATTCTCAAACCTGCTGAAAAGTGCTGTAGAGAACAAGTAGATTACTGGACTCAAAATCAGCAGGAATGGACCTAGACTAACACATGTATTTTTTGCAGATGACTCGTTAATATTTTGTAAGGCAGACACCAAGCATGCTGAGGAGTTAAGGAGGATCCTGGAGGCTTATGAGAAGAGCTCTGGACAGTTGATCAACCTAGAGAAGTCTTCTGTCTTCTTCAGCAAAAACATGGAGCATAGCAAAAAACTAGAAGTATGCTGCAGATTGGGAAATATCCAGATGGTCAACCAAGGCAAGTACCTGGGTCTTCCAATGGTGATAACAAGAACGAAGGGCCAAATCTTTGGTTTCATCAGAGACAATATTAAAAAGAATTTGGGAAGCTGGAAGCAGAAGTTGTTAAGTCAAGCAGGGAAGGAGGTCTTATTAAAAGCAGTGACTCAAGCAATGCCTACATATGCTATGTCATGCTTCAAATTGCCTCTGAAACTATGCAAGGAACTCTGTGCAATGATGGCAAGGTACTGGTGAGGAGACAATAATGGAAAGGATAAGATGCATTTATGTTCCTGGAAGAGAATTACTCAAGAAAAGAACCAGGGAGGACTTGGATTCAAAGATTTGGTCAACTTCAACCGAGCTTTGCTAGGTAAGCAGATATGGAGATTGCTTGTTAACCCAAATTTGCTTGCCTCCAAGGTTCTGAAAGCCAAATACTATCCTACTGGTTCCATATTCAAGAGCAAGTGCCCTCAGAATGCTTCCTGGATCTGGCAGAGTCTAATGGGAGCTACGCAGTAGGTTGAGGAAGACACCTGGAGGAAAATTGGAAATGGTCTTAGTACTGATATTTGGGAGGATAAGTGGATAGTAGGAAACAAAGATGGAAGACCCTCAACAACTAAACCTCCAGAATGCAAAGTGCAGAAAGTTCAGGACCTAATCACTCATAAGAGATGGAATACAGTGGTAGTGCTTCGAACGTTCAATGGCAGGGATGCAGAAAAGATCTTAAGCATTCCTATCAGCTTAGCAGGAAAGGAGGATAGCAATTTCTGGATACATTCTCCAACGGGGCAATACACAGTGAACACAGGCTACAAGGTACTTATGAAAGAGAAGGAAATCCAGGAAAGGAATGGCTATGATGGGGCAGGTACAAGCCTACACAGTTCATCAAAACAAATGTGGTCTTGCCTATGGAATTTAAACATCAAGCACAAACTAAAGACCTTCATGTGGAAATGCATCAACAATGCTCTCCCAGTCAATGAAGTAATCTTTAGTAGAACGCAAAAAGGAGATCCTATCTGTAAAGTTTGTGGAGAAGGGGTGGAGACTGTGGACCATGCGCTCCTGAACTGCAGACAGGCCAAGCTAGTATGGCATATAGCACCAGTGCAATGGGAGGGTGCTAGGGATAAACAAGGCTGTTTCAAGGACTGGTGGAATGAAATTGCAGGAGCCAGATCTAGACAGGCTGGTGATGAACATCTTGGTCTAACAGTGAATATCTTATGGCAAGTATGGAAAAGCAGGAATGAGTGGGAATTCAACAACAAACAAAGGCATGCTATGACAACAATTCAGAAAGCTCAAGAGGAGTGGTTAGAGTTCTGCGAAGTGTATAAAGACAAAGAGCAGTTGAGCACAGTAGAAACAGCTGCTAACCAGATTCAACGAATAGAAGCGGAGAATGCAGAGGTGATCCAAGTGAAGATTGCAGCTCTAAGAAAACCGAACAGTAAAGAGGTGGGAATAGGGGTGACTGCTATGACAGAAGGAAATGTTGTGGTGGCGGCTTGGGCAATGCATGAAAGAAGCTACAATTGTCCACAATTGGACGAAGCTGAGGCTATCAAGCTAGCTATGAGTAAATTAGCAGTCAAAGGCAGGAGGAAAGTCATCATACAGAGCTGCAACAAGCAACTCATTCAGCAAATCTGTTCCGGAAGAGCTTCCAATATCAAACTGTATACTCTAGTTGATGATATTCTTAGCCTGAAAGCCCTGTTTCACATGTGCTCTTTTTGTGCAATATCTAAAGTTGATAATCATATTAGCATTAGAGTTGGAGATTATGCATTAGGCATTATACATGATGAGGAATGGTTCAATCCTCTGTGCTGTTGAGCACTTTTGTAAAGAAATGAGGGGCCTTTGCCCCAAATGTAAAGTTTAGATGTTGATCAATATATTACTAATATCGTTTCGGAAAAAAAAAGAATAAGTGCCTGGAAGGTACTGTGGAACATTTGTGCTCGAAAAGAGTCATTATGGTTAAAAGGGTACATTCTATTATGCTTAAAGACAGTCTATTGAGGGATTAAGACTCCTAGTGATTGTTCTTAGAGCTGGAGGAAACTGTTGAAGCTTAGAGGAATGGCTCAGCTGCATATTAAGCAAATTATTGGCAATGGTGAGCACTGAAGTTTTTGGTACGACAATTAGCACCCAGTTGGACCTTTATATATGAAGTTTTCTGACCACCCCGTTAAGGAATTGCTGTTTCAATACTCATGATGCAGTCGCAAATTTCATTGATCATGGATATAGTTGTGTTATATGCATATCTCGCGCTTGTCATAGCACATCTGACATTGTATATCTATAGAAATTATATAGTATAGGCTTTCCCTGATGTAATTTAGTTGTTTTTCCACTTACAAATACTAAAAAAAAATTGTGAGATCGATAGGTCGGGTAGTATAGGAGGAGAAAGTGTGAAAACTTCTTAATTTGACATCTCTCACTTATGCTAAAGAGAAAATTGTGTATGAATTTTTTGATATATCAATAAAAAGTTTCATATTGCCTAAAAAAATCTGAATATGTAGCTTGTTCTGTGCGGTTTCATATGAAAAAACCTAGTTGGGAAAGAATAAAAGGAAAACAGAATAAATCTTGAGATAACCCAATTCGGAAACTATTAATAAGAGGAGGAAGACACAAAAAAAATGTAGCATTCATTTTACAGCCCATAGGCGGGTTGGGCTACAAACAAACTTACACCAAGCCTTCAAAGCCCTTGAGCATGAGGAAAAAAAATAGGTAGGAATCAAATGGGCTTGGATCTTGTGACCATGGGTTCCCAGTGAAAATATGGACCAACATATCATGGCCTTTTCCTTTTATTTTGGTCTATTTTCCACTATTTTTTTTTTAAAAATTTTGTTCTACTATTTCTTCATTTTTTTAATCTTAGCTAAGTAACCTTCTATTTTTGAGGAAGCTAATTAATTATTTGGTATGCTTTTAGCTAAGAAAAGTATAAATAACTCATAGTTTTTTATCGTGGTCCGTGCAAAAGCAATAATTCTACCCCTAATCAATGAAATGATTCGTAGTTCAAATATCTACGCAAATACAGAAGTAGCATAATAAAATTCAGACAGTTTAGAGATAACAAAGAAGAAAAAAAATTTAAAAAGGCAGACTAATGGCTCCTCAAAAATGAAAAATACACTTTAGAGGAAAAGGAAATGGGCTGCAATCGTCACCAAAACAATTAGTTCACTAATTTATCTTGAGAAGATTGCAACAAAGGCACGTTTTAATTGCCTTGGCCAAATTTGGTGGTCCTAATGGACAAGAATTCAGAGAAACCAGATCAATTTGCTTCAAATTTCTTGGTTAATAATTAAAAGCAAATAGCGACTTATGCCATGCATAGATTCCGATCCTGAAACTTGAATTGCAAGATGGTTGTTAACAGGTGGCAGAGTCTTGATAACCTTATCATCCTCGTCTGCCTTTTGACACCCTTCTTCACGTCTTGGTCTTCGTTGTCTTATGCCTTTAGTAAGAAATCGAGATCTTTTCTTGGCTTGAGAATCGAGTTTGTCTTGTGTCTACGTGAACGTGTCAAATGCCAAATCGAGTTCAAAATGCAAGGCGTGGAGATAAATTCATTTCGATTAATTTGAAAGCGAAAGCCATTCATTAAATGGCAGGAGGTGATCAGTTGTTTTGGTGAAACAACCTGTGAAAATATGGTGGGAGGGTGAAACAATTTGTTCACAGGTTATAGACCTATATGTCAAGGATGAAGGGCGCACACCCATCTTCTCTCTAACCCTCATAAGCCTGCTTATATTTGTACGATGTTACCAGGGAAAAGGTCGAGAGAGACTCAAAAAATTTCTCCAGGCAACATGTCAAAAGGATTAGTGTCAGATGGTTAATCTTGCGCTTAATTTGTGAATATTTCTCATTTTATTTTGCCAAGATGTGGTGTTAATCATTAGATTTTATACATATATCATTTTTGGTGTTATTGCTAGGAATTTATGATGAAAGTAGAGTGGAAAGTATATTAAAAATTAAATTTTCAGAAGACTAGACTTTACAAGATGCCACCACATCTTATTTGATGTGAAGTCCAAATTTGGAGGGATTGGAAGCGAACCCCACAGTTTAGGCCACATCTTTTTCTGCTCTCAAGTGAAGCGAGCCCCACAATTTGGAACTTGTGCGGATTGATGGAAACACTTCTCACCACCAGTTTTGGTGCGTGCAGGAGGTTAATGGTTCAATTTTTACCTCCCATCAATTTGTCATTATATATGGTGGTCTTAATTGGCTATCTTCGATGAAGTTATTACTCACATCGAATTCCCTTTTTCCTTTCCTTAGATTAGACTAGATTATGTTATAAGATTTCTACCGTTGTGACAAAATAAATCTTTATTTGCTTATAAAGTTGTTGATTATGTTAGGAACTATATTTTTTTGTCATATTTATTAGTTTTAGTATTTGTCAGAGTTACATTAGCAAAAGGAATCATTTTCCTTTAGTGGCAGGAAACGTTGGTGCTATTTAGATTAGTAGTTATGACTTCTGGAGAACGGTAAGTGCTATTGAGACTAGTCGTTATGACTTTGAAGAACGGTAGTTTTTTTTTTTTTTTAATTTGGACGGAAGGAACCAGAAGCAAGGGACCTCCTCTCTTTTGCTTTCCTGCCGTTTCTCTCTTTTCTTTTTCTTCGTATTTTTCCTCCAATAAACCCTAGTTTTCGAATCCACCATGAAGAGTGGCTGAATTTTTTTTCTAGTTGAAGGATAATCAAAATTTTGGTTTATCGTGATATCTAATTTATTTATAAGTATTTACCGTTCCTGATATGATTATTTTATTTGATTAAATAATTGGGCACTACTTAATTGTCGAAATACTCTACTGCCATCTAAATCGTCAAATATGTAATTGTTTGATGATTTTAGTATTTATGACAAGTGATATATTTTGATTGTAGTAAAATTTTTGAATATAGGTCACAAAAATATATAATCTAGCCTAAATAAACGGAACTCATGTCTTTATTAGTTAGAACTAGTAGCTTCTATAATAATTACTATTGTCAATACATTAAATCCTAAGAATTTGTTTAGGTTTGCTTAATTGGCAAGAGTAATCATCACAGAGTTTAATGTAGTTATCAAGAATAGTAAGGAAAGGTAGGTTGTTAAAATTTATTGATAACCATAATTAGTTTATTTATAAATAAATAATTTTATCCTTATATCAATGATTAGTTAATTGAACCAAAATGGAGATTAGACCTTTGACTATATATTTGTCTTTTATTAATTTAATTTTACATTATTATTTTTGACTTTACTCACCATTGTATTCAAAAGTATATCTTTTTGGAGTAAGAATTTTTTTTTTGGTGGTTCTGACACCGAACAATTAGACAATTACGTAAATGATGAGGATTGCGGACATGAGAACACGCCAGTTTATATTGGTCCTCAAGAGGGTTTGGAAGGCGGCCGACAAAGTAGTAGCATTGCCGGGGCAACCAAAAGGGTTAAAGCTTGGTCAAAATCTGTTTTTAAGGGCTCGAAGGGGCTAAATTTAAATAAATTCGAATTTTTATACATCAAAATTCTTGATTTACATTATAATTATAAAGTTTTGAACTACTCTATTTTAATAAAATTTATAAATATTAAATTATTTATTAGATTATTTTAGTAAATAATATTAAATTATTTTATTAATATTTTATAAAATATTAAATTGTTTTATTAAAAAGAATCTATAAATTAAGGGATGCTTTGGTCATTAAAATAGTAATCCTTCCTCATCCAATTTTCGACCAAACACAGGATAGAATTATTTTACAATATATCCTATCCAACAGAGAATCAACTAAACATTAGATAATTTAGATTATTTATCCGAAGATGACTCAAACCCAGGATTAATAATCCAAGGATAAGTCATCCCATTTCATCTAGTTTGTAACCAAACGGACTCTCGGGGGTATGTTACTGTTGATCCTAAGACTAGTAAAGCTCTCTTCTACTATTTTGTGGAGTCCGAAAATCCTTCTAACAAGCCTCTTGTATTATGGCTAAATGGAGGTATATTTATTGTTTTTATTACTCGCTCCGTTTCAATTATTTAGTCATGTTTGACCAAATATGGTAGCTGGCTGAGGATCCAGGGCAGTTCTCTCACTGCTTTAGAGAAGCAAACACGATGGCAGACATACTCGCTAATGAGGGTCTCTTGCACCCATATGATTCGATTAGGGTTTATGACCAACCAAATCACTTGCCACAGCTAGCAAGAGAGGCAGTCAGGTTGGATAAATTAGGGCTTCCATCTTTCCGATTTTTCAAAAAGGTCGTCTACGTGACTGGCCTATACTTCGTTTGTAAGTTTGTGTTACAAGCAATAAAATCTCGATATTTATATTAAAAAAAAAGGTCATGTTTGAGAAATCTAACTTTTTAAAAATTAATGGTTTAATTGTGATGTTTATACTTCTCTTTCTAATTTTACCCTCCACAAATTTAAAATTTAAAATTTAATGATATCATGCATATGATTAGAAAGAAGAGCTATATTAAAAAAAAGAGACTAAAAGGTAATCTAACATTTTCAATGTGACAAATATTTTGAAACATTCCAAAATAAAATGTATGATATTTTTAATGGAACCGAGAGAGAATCGTTTTTGGTTGAACCTAGAAAGCACTCTCTATGGGCATTTCAAGGAAACATGTTCTTAATTTGGTGATGGCAGGGCCTGACTTCTCTGCTCTGGAAGCTGGAGCAGTGAAGGAACTAGGACCATTCCGAGTTAGAAACTAGCGTCTCTAGGCGTGGCAACGGGGGGATGGGGCGGGGGACACCTCCCCCAACCCCCGCCCCGCTTCCCCGCGGGGGTACCGGTGGGGTTAAAAATTTTTTTATTAAAATTAAATTAAATAATCAAGTACTAAAATATTAACACATCACCAAATTATTATTCATTGTAACTTCACAATTGAAACTCATAAAAATAATTAAACAAAGGTTATTTGAATACAATCTAATATGATAAAACAAATATAACTAAAATAATCAAGTTTTCACTTTTGATACAAATATAATCACTAAATTACTTTGTGTTTTTTTTAGAAAAAAGTGTTATTGTATTAAGTGTAGTTAGAAATTTAATATAAATATATTAATAAATTTAATATAAATAATTAATAATTTTTATTAATAGACATGTATAATTAGTAATATAATTGATATTATCATTATATATATAATTATGTACATATATATATATCTGTTTTTTTTTTCAAACGGTTGGCAAGGCGGGGTAAAATTGATAATATCCCCCGCTCCCCCGCCCCAATGGCCCCCCGCAGGGGCTGCCATCCTTAGGCGTGTCCCTTTCCTCCTCTGAGGAACCCAAGAAAAAATCTAGCACAGATAGATTCTATCATATTAAAAACAGATTTAGGAGGATTAGCTGCAGCTAGGACATGAATAGGAATGGATGAAAGCATGTGCTTGATGCAAAGCAGCCTGCCACCATGAGAAGGGAATTTATTCATCCAAAAGACAGAATCTGAGTTGCAATGCCCTGACATGATGTCGGAAAAAGGAAATTTTCCTACGGCCAACCCAAACTGGAAAAACTTGATAAGAAAACCCTGCAACACTTGTGATTATTCGTCGTGGTCTTGCCACATTTAACCGTTGAGGGGTGAAGAAACAACTACTGCTTATGTTAAACTTGCTGGCCTGAACAGTTTTCGTATTTTTGAAGAACACCCAAAATATACTTACAAAGAAGAACGAGTACCACTTGAGAAAACCAAAACGTAATCGGCATGTCTTGCTCTCAATATATCAATTAATCTTTCATATCCCTTTCGGGTTTGGATCCATTTTAAGTAACACTTAACCAGTTATCAAATTTTATAACTGGTCATGAATATAGCAGATTTTGTAGTTGACATACAAATTCAGGGATTGGAAACTGCTTCGAAGTAATAACAGAGAAACAAAATACACAGATATAAACTCAAAAACAAACAGCCGTTTTTATTCATTTAATGGTGCATTTTTGTCCGTATAAGTGCACCTTTTAACATACAAGGATACAAACTCGAATACAAACGGAATGGTGGAAAGATGCTAGTACAATACTGGAAAGATGTATGCATGGCAGCAGTACATCATCCATGCATAAACTGAAAACCACACCATAGACACTAGTAATGCTCAGCGGATCAATAGTAATGCTTGATCCTCAGCTAATCAATAGTAGTGCTTGATTAATTCTTGTGCCAGAGGAGTTTCGTTTCACCTGGGGCCTCAACAACAAGTGCTTTATGGATAAATGTGGCGCCCTCATAATTCTGATTTTCAATGACAAGGGCGTAGTACTTGCCTCCCTCACATTTCCACGTGAATCCGCCAAGCACGGCGATGAAAAGCAGCTTTCCGTGGTGAAATTTTTCCACTACAAATTGTCCGATCTCGACCACGCGAGGGTCGGCCGGCTTCACTGGTTGTATTGAATTGATGTCGATCTGTAAATCCCAAACATTTTAACCAGTTAGAAAATCGCAAAACAATTGAGTTCCCAAAATCAATTAGAATCCTTTCAAATAAACAAACAATCAGAAGAAGACTAAATCCGATCAGTTAATAAGAAACTACATCACTCAGAAGAAGCTTAATCAAACAATTCAAGAGACCGCCTACCCATATGTATGTGGACAACTAGAAATGTAAAATATCGCTCAAGACAATTCAAGAACGTTGAAATTATTTTAGTTTGCAACTCCTTATACTTTTCCAAATACAAGAACTTGAAAAAGAAGGAAATCTAGGTCTGGCTAGGCAGTAGAATCACTATTCACCTGATCAGTGACAGTAGCAGATTTGGCTTCAGCCATTTTTTCCCTTGAAGAACTAGCTAGCTAATTAATATGAATGAAAATGGGTATTTGTAACTAACTGGTTGCTGAGTTTAGCACATCAAAATAACGGACCAGACTCCTCGTATTTATAGGCCTACAAATGTGGTGACGTACCCCAGAACTAAATTCATTTGACTTGTCGGACGACCAGCATGGGACGCGTCTTTTGATAAGGTCAGTGTGAAAAGATACACCATTGCCACGTAATTACTATAGCCGCGCGCCGTAACGTAATTACTATAGCTAGGCGCTTTAGAAGAATTTTTTAGTGGCACGCAATCCATACAGGATGCTCAGTGTCACTTTTTTGATGAGTGATCATTGAACACTCGTTAGTTAAACTGGATCACAAATTAGAATGGTTAGGAAATAAATTGTACTTATCAAACGAAGGTAACATGGTGAGAGATTACTTTATATGCCGATGCATTAGTGAGTTTTAATCATCTGGTCAAATGATTATTATTTCCAGAACAGCTTGTCATCATAGAGGAACAAAAATGAGGTTACTAGAAACATGGATGAGAAAGCATACACGGAGGATATCTTGACTTTACTTTTAAGGTCTTGACTCCCAGAAAGAACGGTACTTAAATGTGAGAGGTTGCTTGGGTCAATGAAAATTGATTTAGTATCTGTTGTTAATTGTCAGTTTGTGACAGGAAGGCAGGCAGCTAGGCAACGTCAATTGGATGACAATAGTCCTCCTAATTTTTAAGATAAAATTAACCTGGTATGGTAAATTAGAAATTTGTATACTAATAATAATAAATTCTGACAAAAAATTGCTGTCAAAAGTAGTTCTATCATGGGTGAAATTTTGCGATCGATGGTAAATCAGAAATTTGTGTAATACATTCTTACCAAAAATCCCTGTCGAAAGTAGTTTCATCATGGGTGAAATTTTGCCCTCGTTATGTAGGGATAATTGTTTTGGGACATCGCTTATGGTTGCGTATACGGATGTTTATTATGTTTTACGGGTCAAATTTGTTTTACATGCACGTGGGGATAAAGTTTTACACGTCTGTTATGTTTGGGAGAATAGGTACATTTAGTACTGTTTTGCTCAGATCGATAAAAATGCTATTTTGCCTTAAAAAAACGTTAACTATCAAGCATGCATTGTAGAAAAATGTAGGAAAAGGGTAGGCAAGAAAGCACAAAGCGTGACTGTTATTGTTGTTGCCAATTCTACACTTTTGATAAGAGAAAAAAAAAGTTTGGATGGCTTCTCGTCACTATGATCATGGGATAAGACATGTTTCTGAGATCGTGGATCCTAAAATTATGAGTCGTTTATAAGAATACTACAGATAATTTATTAATACAATCTTTGTAGATAACATGTTTTTAACATATTCTGTTTCTTATTAACTGAATCAATTTGTATTGACATTGTACTTGATTCTATGATGATTTTTCCAATCACGGGTCTTTCTTGCTTGGGTAAGCTGTCTCTTTGTCTCTTCGCTTACCAATTTCTATTGAACATTGTCGTCAATTCTACGATGACTTTTCCAATCACAAGTCCTTTTTGCTTGGATAAGCTGAGCCTTATCTCTTCATTTACCAATTTGTATTGAACATTGCTGCCAATTCTACGATGACTTCTCCAATCACGATTCTTTTTGCTTGGATGAGCTGAGCCTTATCTCTTCACCGACAACTGATGATCAGACGTAAACCTGACTTCTCCATCGGAAGTCATCGTGGGGCTTTCCCTCGTTACTTTCATTTTCAATTTCATTCCCGTGTATGTTACTATTTTTCTTTTTTTCCCCCAATTTAAAGAGTACTATAAGGGTGCGTTTGATAAAATTAAAGTTTGAATCCATTAAATCTTGGAATTGTTAAGTATTAAATTTAATACATTTGAGTACACATCACATTTAATGATAAGTGAATAGTTTATCACTTAATTTTGAGAGCAAGTTTTGTCTAGAAAATTCAACGACACTTAATTAATTTAGATGTTTAATTTTTTATTATCAAACGGTCTGAATATATTAAACATTTGAATCCATTAACTTTAAATGCTGAACTAAATTATCAAATATGACATGGGTCGTATTTGAGTAAGGAATGAAAGAAATGCTTGATAGTCAAATTACAGACATCAAAATTACATATTTAATGTTCTTTGCAACTGTGCTGGGTTTTGGAGACATTAAATGTTAAAATATCCAAAATTAAAAGTTAAAATATTTACATCCACCTATATTGAGATTTGAGACCCAAAGGGAAATTACCAGGTCGTCTTTAATTTTTAATTTGGGGTTTTAAGCTGGGTGTCTTAAAATATGCAGCCTGTGCTTGGACAAAAGTAAACGGGTCGAGTGACAGTAACCAAAAATTACGAATGGGTCATAGTCAAGCTGTCATTGACTGAAAAACCATTTGCAGAACCCTACCAAACCCATTAATTAAATGGGGTTATGCGGTCCACCTATCTGCACCTAGTACCTAATTAAACTCAAGCAACCACTTGACCCGCCCATTTGAACGGCCCAAAGGCCAAATCCAGAAAATGGTGATCTTACTTTCAAGATAAAGAAGGCTGCATACTTTATATCTCAAGAAAAATGCTTTTTTGTTTTAAAATATTTCCCACATTGTGAGTATATACATTAGTAGATTTGGATATTGTTGGTTTGTCAAACCAGCAAAAATAAAAGTTCCTATTCGAAAAATATGAATTTGAGTGTAGCGGTGAGTAGAGTCGTATCCATAGGGACTGGATAATTTATTTCTTTGTGAAAAATGGGGGATTAGGAGAAATTAACTAAATAGCTCACTTGAATAAAAATAAAGACAGTATCACAAAATTAAATAATACTAAACCAAGAATAGGCAACACTCTAGTCGAAGGTCTAATTTCCAATTTGGTTCATTTAACTGATAATCGATGCAAAGGTGAAATCACTTATTCATAAATAAACTGGTTATGGTTGTCAACACGCTCTGACAACCTGCCTCTCCTTACTGTTTCGATAACCACAACACGCTCTGTGGCTATTTCTCTTGCCAATTAAGCAACCCTAAACAAGCTCTTAGGATTTAACCTATTGACAGCATTAATAATTAGAAAAGCTACCAATTCTAACCAACAAACACACACGCTCGGTTCATTTAAGTTAGATTATATATTCCCGTGACATAAATTTGAAAGTCTCTTTTACAATCAAATTATATCACTCGCCACAAATACTAAAACTATCAAACAATTACGGATTTGATATTTTAGATGGCAATAGACTATTTCAACAATTAAATAGTGATCAGGTATTTAACTGTAGAAAATAATCATAATCATGAATGAACAGAGAATATATAAATACTCATAAATAATGAAACAAACAAATCAAATTAGATCTCACAGTATTGCAGAACCAAAGCTTCAACTATCCTTCAACTAGAAAAGAAACTAGCCGCTCTTCATGGTAGATTTGCGACCAAAACTCAACTAGGGTTCTTGCTTTGTCGAAGAGAGAAAGAGGAAAAAGAATTCGAAAGAGAGAGAGAGACCCCCCCCAGGGAGCCTACGTCTGGTTTCTTTTTCTCTTAGTAAGGATTATCCCTTCCTAGAAGGAAAGACTCCTACTTAAACTCAACTAACCAACCAAGACCTGGCAATTGGTTTCCCAAAATAATTACATCGAGTCATGGCCCCTCAAAATCTCCAATCCGGGGCTAATGTGTAAAACTATGGGATGCAACCGACCTTTTGATCAATTGACAGATTGATCTCATGTCTTACGAACTCTTGAATGCCTTTGTCAAATAAGGCATGGGCACGCTTAACAGACTGCAGTCTTCTGGACATAAATCTTTAGAAACACCACTTCACGTTTGACAAAGCGTGGGCACGCTTAACAAGATGTCTTCTGAAAAATCGACTTTTAATGCGCCTTTTACTTCATTCTCACTAATAACTCCTACAAACAACACCAAAGTTCAAATATGAGTGAAACTTATCGATTAACACCATAATTTAGCAAAGGAAAGGGGATAATATTCACCAATTATATGCACAATTAGCCACTTAACAGATATATAGCGCATCATCTTAATTTAAATTTGAATGTACATGTGACATGCATGCAACCTCGTTAACATACATACATATATACATGCATACATGCATGCATACATACATATATATCTGTGTGTAAATATATATGTATATGTATGCATGTATGTGAAAAGAATAATCTCGAAAGAAAAGGAAAAAATGAGAAAGGATGATGGTATGCTAGGTACGAGCACGACACCTCAACTTCGTCAACTCAATCTCGACTTGACTTCAATGCTGACTAAATTTGAATCAAGCTTTGACTGAGATAACTTTATTCCTTTGTAATCCTATAGATATGATTATAGAAAGAATAGCACTTTCCAAACATTAGGGCTAACAATTTTTGGTCGTATCATTACCAATCTGAATAAATAGCTAGACCAAGTTAAATTTGAGCCAAAGTGTTTTAAATTCCGTAGCTTTTGGATGCAGCATAATGAGTTTTTTGATGTCTCTTGTTGGATTCTTGGCTAGCTGATCCTGGAGTGTTAATGAATCCTATGCAGCTTATCAGTTTTCGACTAAAACAGCTTAAGGGTAGGCTTCAAGAGCTGAATAAACGACATTATAACCACATCTCTAGTGGAGTTCAAAGCAAAAAAGAGCAACTGATAATAGTGCAGCAGCATATGCAACAGCAATCTTTTGATCCTGAGTTAATTGCTGAAGAGAAAGTTCTAATCTAGGAATACGCTAGATTGATTCTAGCTGAAGAGGAATTCTATAAGGATTAGTCCAGAATGCAGTGGCTACAATCCGGAGATAAAAATTGATCGAGTATTTCGACAAGTGCCCAAAGCCGATCGTAGTAACAAAATCATCAGGAGTATTCTAGAGGTCAAACTCACAAGGACGAATTAATTTTCTCTACTTTAATTATTATGAGAAGGCAATGAAATTTAAATTCAAAGGATTTGATTTATAATTAAGAGGTAAAATAAATTATCAAGTCAAATAAAATAGATGCGAGAAAACAATCAGCAAGAGACTAAAATTTCAAATTTTGATCTAGAATTTGAATTAATTATCCAGCTAATTTCTTAACATGTCAAGAACGTATTATGCAAAGGTGTTTTAGATTATCTCTTGATACAACTAAATTGTGCCCAATTATATTCTACGTCTCTATCGAGATTATAAGTATTTAATTAAATTTTTTAAGATCTTATGTGATTTCAATTACATCATACAAACCCTAGTCTACTCATGTAATTAGACTAAATATGCTTATCTATCTAGTGTATAGTTGTACGTCCTTTCTCAATTCAATACAAAACCTAAGAGCATGTTTATGGTGATCAAACATGGCACGTAAATAAATCAAGATAGATAAATCAAGATAACTATAAAGAATTTAATTAAAATAAATAACCAATACTCTTTCACAAAATCCTTGCCCTAGAAACAAATTAGTTCAACATGTTCATTGTACAAATCAAGAATTCAAAGAGTAAATACATGTAGGAAGATAAAAGTAAAGAAAACTTTTTAATTTTTCTTGCTCCGAACTCCGTCTTGATCTCTCTTTGATTCCATGCCTTGAACCCATCCTTGATCTCCTAAGAAAGAGTTTTATATGATGAACTAACGTTAGTATAGTGTTTCTCCCCCTAAAAATGACCTAGATAACCCCTATTTATAGTTTGTTAAAGTTCTAACCTAAATATGGTAGGATTAGACTTCTTGGGGCTAAAAAAAAATTGCCAAGGCACGGATTTGGAATGAATACTGGCCCAACGTTTGGGCCGGTCATTGGATGAAGCTCAAAACCATAACAACCAGAAACAGTCTGGCGTGAAGACCATTTTGATATCCGACGCGGTTATTGAGGATCCACACACAAATCACTCTGGATCTGCCTGCGGATCCTTAGTAATGCAACAGCCCTTGTTCGTTCATTCTTCTTCTTGTTTGATTGCTTCTTTGCTTGATTCGTCTTGCCAAGATTAGTCCATTTTCTCTTTAATTGAGCTCTCCACCTATTAAAACAACATATGATCAAAATTAAGATGTTTCTATTCAAATTGTAGCTCAACTATCACCATTAACTAGTAATTTGTACATATAAAGATAATACAATTCACGCCCTATCAAAAATATTGCTTTTTCCACATAAAGGTGAAGGGTCATGCTGCCAGGAATAAGATACTTTCACTTAGAACTGATGAAGGTGACATTGTTGAGGACTATGAGCAAGTTCAAGAAATTGCAGTGGAATTTTGCAAGACTCTGTTCAGTAAATCTAACTCTCAGTACCCTGATTTGAAGGGCAAGCTGCAACAAATAAACATTAAAACCGTCACTAGTGATCAATTCGATCGCTTTCTCCAAGCTAGTGTGTCAGCTGAAGAGATTAAACATGCTATGTTTACCATGAAAGCTGGCAAAGCTACAAGCCAAGATGGCTTTAGTGCACTTTTTTTTTAAAAAAAAAGAATTGGCATGTAATTGGTGATAAAGTAATTCGAGCTGTGTTCAATTTTGTTTTGACAAGAAGTATATGTATTATCCTTTGAGTAGTAGTATAATTACACCGATCCCAACGGTGCAGAATACAACACAAATGAGGGATTTCAAGCCTATAGCCTGTTGTAGTTTGCTATATAAAGGCTATTCAAAAGTGCAAACTAATAGGTTGAAAGCTGTAATTCCTCGAATCATTGGTGAATATTAGAGTACTTTTATAATAGGAAGAAGTATAGCAGATAATATACTACTAATGCATGAATTGGTGAGAGGGTACAGCTCGTGAATTAGAGAGAGTGAAGGAACAAGGACCATTCCGAGTTAGAAACTGGAGTGTTCCTTTGCTCCTCCTAGGAAACCCACAAAAAATCTAGGAAAAATAGATTCTATCATATTAAAAACAGACTTAGGAGGAGTAGCTGCAGCTAGGACTTGAATAGGAAAGGATGAAAGCACGTCCCTGATCAAAAGCGGCCTGTCACCATGAGAAAGGAATTTGCAGAGTCACAATGGCCTGACATGATGTTCCAAAAAGGGAAATTTTGCTACGGCCTGCATATGGCGGACAGCCTGCATATGGCGGACAGCCCAAACATCTCACTGGAAAATATTTTTTTTTGAAGCAATCTCACTGGAAAATCTTGATAAGAATACCCAGTGAAGCTTTTGATTACTCGCCGTCTTGCCACATACAACCGTTGATGGGTCAGGAAACAACTATTACTTATGTTAACTTGCTGGCCTGAACAGTTTTCTTATTTATGAAGAACATCCAAAATATACTTCAAAGAAGAAAGAGTACCACTTGAGAAAACCAAAGCGTCATCGGCATGTCTTACACCCAATATATCAACTAATCTTTCATTTCCTTTTAAGGTTTGGATTCATTTTAAGTAATACTTAACTAGTAAGATTTTATAACTAGTCATGAATATAGTATCTAGTTGATATACAAAACTTAGTGATTGGAACTTGCTTGCAATCAACAAAGAAACAAAATACATTGATATAAACTCAAGCATAGACGGCTGTTTTTATTTATTTAATGATGCATATTTGTTCGTATAAGTGCACCTTTGACATACTAGTACAAGGACACTTACTCAAACACAGACGAATTTTTGTATTTAACGGTGCAGTTTTGTTGGTAGAAGTGTACCTTACAAATTAATTCTACTCGCATCACTAGGAAAGATATTGAGAAAGATATAGAGTGGATATAATATTTTTGAGTAGAGATAGTAACTGTATAACTTAAAATTTTTTTTATAATGTACATAGGATCAAGAAAGTTGAAGAAACTCTGATAAAGATCGTTTCTCACTTAAAACATCTTACTTCCTCCTTTTAAGAAAGAAAGAAAAATATGTTGTTCCAATTCTAGACCATATTTAATGCATATATCACTTTTATTGATACTCAAAATTTCACAGAGGAGGCAGAAATCCATTTTAAATCATTTATTCTTCCATATCTTGAAAAAGTGATCATTTATAATATGTTTATTGCCCTTTACTTTTAGAGACACCAAAGGTAAAGGCATTTCCTATTCTTTGCTCAAAAATTTGCACCTCTGGCTCTTGTTGTTTAATTTGTACCTTTCTGATTTTAGAAATATAAAAAAATCTGCAAAAGTTATTTTAAAATAGATTTGATGATGGCGATTTGTGCTGGATACCGGGTGAAAATCTATGTAAACTTCTCACGCATTTAGAGAATATGTTGAAATATGTCATAACCAAACTTGGAAGTACATTATGACTGAAGGGACATTTTCATTGAACATTTTCAACTGAGTTTCGTTTTTACTTAAAACGTTATTGCGTTAATAGGCTTGAAAATTTAGTAATTTTATTGCTCAATTGCACTCAATAGATCTAGTGAAGATATCATTATTGTGAATCACTATATTACTTAAAACATTTGTTTACAATGTACTTAAATCAAGGTAGTTTGAAGAAACTTTGGTCAGGATCGTTGCTCATCACTTAAAACACATCTTATCCATGCTCTTAAAGAGAAAGAAAAATACGCTACTCCAATTTTTAACCAATATTTTATGCTAATATCACTTTTTTTGATACTCAAAAAGTTCACACAAAAGGCAAGAATATTGTGACGCTGATATGACTCACGCCCTATTTCAAATGCAATCTGTGACACGACGAACCACAGAATCTAGAATCGGTGGTATCCAAGATTGGAAGCAGAAAACCTAATTTGATCTTGGATAGCATAAGATGAATCAAGTTTGGGTAGAACGATATTACAATCAAGTGCGATTTTTGATTGATAGATCGAATGAACATTTAGGACAGCTTTAAGATATTCAAAGAAAGCTTACAAGAAGCCAAGAAAATTTTCACTCTCAATGTTATTTGTTGGGAATTTTTGACTTCCTATTACAAAGAAAAGACTTGCCTATTTATAGGCACCAATCCTACTTAGACTAATCCAAATGGAACTAAGATTACTGCACTTAATCCAAGTCTAACTGAAGTAACTACTTGACCCATCAATCAAACAAACTGGCTGATTATTTCATCTATAAACTAACAAGACTCATGGCCCAACAAACATCTAGTTGGCAGAATTTGGACTCAACCCTAACAATCTAGCTAACCAAAACTCAACATGAGCTGGTCATTTTTATTGTCTACGCAAATTAAACAAACGACTAATGGAACAAGTAACAAATGGCTAAAGCTTTGGCCAAAACTTGACTCAATCAAGAATATCAATCAGCCCCAAGCTGTAAGTCCTTAATCAACCTCCTCTAGTCGAACTCAAACTAGGGTTTGTAATGCATGGTCCCTAAGTTCGATTCCTTCAATGCTTTTGTGGGTTCCAACATGATGTTGAACAGCTATACAGCCCAAAGATGCTTCAAAGAAAGTTGACGAGTGCAGGGTATGCATATAACAATAAACTCATTCCATAGTCAAGTTTTACATTTATAACATCCTAAATACCCCACACTCGATTTTTCGCAAGTATATGAGTCGTGATTGAGTATAGGGTATTCAGAGTCGATCGCACAGAGAAAATTGTCAATTATTGATGATTTTTGAACTCCTTTATTATTTAGACTATCACAAATGCAATCTATGCTACAAATATGAAATAAAAGTAATAAAAGAACAATAAAAAGCCCCTAGAGATATGGAATTCCTTACTACTCTTACAAATGAAGTTACTGGCTAAGTGAATGCTATTATCTTGGCTAGTTATGAAATAATTTTTTAATGTATGTGAAACCTATTATCGCAATGAATCAACTATACTTGTAGCTAAACCATACTCTCGCGGTTATGAAATTAACTACAAGTTCATTTTTTCTATGAAATTACATGAAACAAGTCACTAAAGCCACATAGGTGCACCTCTACTCTCGTAAGTGTACTCTCTAGGTTTATCATTTCCTTGAACTAGTGTTAAATTCCAATTCTCATTGTAAATTTAACACCTTAAGATTATCACAATTAATGGCCGGTTAATCATGATTAGATAAGCAAAAGTGATAAATAACTTGCTCAAAATAACATTATCAAATAATCAAATAAACATCACTAGCATGATATAGCAAGTTCATCCATAATATCAAGGCCATGTATTCTGCTTTAATCATGCAGAACTCAATATGCAAGTGCTTGAATACGCGACATAAAGTCCTGTTTCCTAAGCTCACGTTTTCTTCTGCAAATATTTGTAGAAATTTTAACTTTCTAAAAATTACACTCTATATCTTAATTGCTCAAAATGTATTCTAGATCATTCTTTTGTCACAATAACCAATGCACGCACATGTAAAATGATCAAAACATATATTTTACCCCTTTTTAACGAATCAAAAACAATATTTACTCAAATTGAGGGGTCGAGTTTCTTGATCGAATTTCGTCTTTTTCACCTCATTTGGTCACTTTTGCTTCTATTTTGACGAGCGCGGGGAATACATATAACAATTGAGCTCATTCCACAGTCAAATTTTATATTTACAAATTTGAAATACCCTACATGCGATTTTTCTGCAAGTATACAGGTCGTGAGCTAGTATAGGGCATTAAGGGTCGATCCCATAAGGAAGACTGTCAATTACCGATGTTTTTCGAACTCCTTTATTATTTAGACTTTCACAAGTACTGGATATTAAATTTACAGTATAAACATGAGATAAAAGTAATAAAAATAATAATAGAAAGCTCCTAGAGATATAGCATTTCTAACTACTCTTACAAATGAAATTACTGGTTAATCGAATGCTATTATCTTGACCAGTTATGGCATAATTTCCTAATATACATGATACTCACTTTTGCCAGTGCACCAACTATACCTATAGTTAATTCATACCTACTTTCGTGGTTATGAAACTAGCTACAAGCTCATTTCTTCTGTGAAATTACATGAAACAAGTCACTATAGTCACAAAGGTGCACCTCTACTTTCGTAAGTATACTTCTTAGGTTTATCACTTCCTTGAACTAGTGCTAAATTTCAATTTTCATTGCAAATTTAATACCTTAAGATTATCGCAATTAGTAGCCAGTTAATCATGATTAGATAAGCAAAAGCGATAAATAACTTGCTCAAAATAACTTCATCAAATAACCAAGTAAATATCACTAATAAGATGTAGAAGTTCATCCATAACTCTAGGCATAAACTTAGAACTACACATTAAAACACAAATCCAAAACTTACATATTAACCACACTTAAGAATCGAATACAAAAGATAAAGAGTTGGAGAAAAGATAACCCTTGTCACATGAGTTTCAATCCCTTCTTCTTCATCTCTATTTTCATCCTAATCTAACCAATATACAAGAGTGGATAAAAACTATACTACTCTATACTAAACTTGATATAGGCAACCCTAGGGGAAGACCCTCCTAGAACCTCCCAACCTTGTAATTATCAGAGTTGGATCTTTTCTCCCAACAGAAATTGAACTCGATTGTTCTCATGAACTCAAGACCTCTGACACACAAAGGTAATCAGCAACCTTAAGCAAATAAGGATGGATGAAACGACACCACGATTAGGGAACAAGCTAATCGATAAAGTCTGATTTGAATCCTAAGCTATGAACTCAAGAATTCAAGAGTAAGTTCGGTTAAGAACTTGAAGGAAAATTCCTCACGATTTCTGGTTGTAATCATCTGTCTTTTACTCTTACAAGAGGTGCCTTTTTATAGGCTAAAACTAGGGCAAAATCCGGCCCACATAAACCTGGAAAAGATTCGGTCCGCATAAAAGAGCTTAAAGAGCTAGCTCTTTAAGGCTTTCCGATAAGGCCCGATAAGTAATAAAATACTCAACGCCTAACAACTACTAAACGGGACAGTCTTAAAACAACTACCAACTAAGCTAACAAGTATGAGATCACTCCTTTACTTCAAACGTACAAGTGAACAAAGTAACTTCATGGTCCATCAAATCTTCAAACTTAGCTTGTTCCTTGCTTGTATGGTGAATGATCAAGGCTCGTAAAGCTTCCTTCACCCTCTTAGATCTTGATCTTGTCATCGGACCGCCAATGTGGAGTCAAGGATCCTTGACCCAAGGTTGAAGTTAATTATTGCACACCCGTATCCGCATCATTCCCTCTTTTCTCGAAAAGATTCGTCCTCGAATCTTCAAAGTCTCCTCTTGAAAGTGAGTTGTCCACAAATCGATGGTGCGCTTAAAGGACGGCAGTGTTGGAAGTAGACGAATGACTACGAGCCATGTTGCATGTCGTTTGGTCAGCTTCGGGAAGCGCTCAAACAAGGACATGCGCCAAGGTAGGAAAGAGCTTGTGTAAGGCGTGTGAAAATCCCAAGTGGCAATCCAAAACTCTCTAATTAGCCTTTGGTCATGAAGCTTCACATTGACACCTTGATTGTGCAAAGGTGTAAAATCCAGCACTAGTTGACATTGATTTGAATCATCTTGCATGGATAAATTGGGAGCAACTTGTTGCATGGATGAGACACTAAACAACTCGTGGAGGACAGCTTTGGGATCTTGCGTGACACACAATTTCTCATATTCCAACATATAAGGTAGCAAACAATTGAATTCCACTTCATGAGGGTTACTCGAACTAGCACAAGTTGAAGCTGACAAATTGAGCACTTGGCCACCAGCTTTTGGCTGTGTGAATAAGCATGAAAGATCACCACCTTTAGTTGGAATAAGCACGAAATCAGGTTGTAAGTCTTTAATCAAAACTGAAAAATTTTGGACAGCTTTACAACCTACAAAAACAAAATAACCTTTAACTTGAAACAAATTAGAAATTGGGTAAAGAAGTAATGGTACATCATCAACTAAATGGTAAGAAGGTATAGAACAAGTTTTAAGTGTGAAAACTCCCTTTGACACTTCATCATTCCTTTCACCAATTGATTCAATTTGAGAAGGCATTACTAGCCTTTTACACTTTTCTTCAAAATCTGGATAAGAAATACAAGTGTTAGGATGGAAATTATACTCAAAAGAAGGTAAAGATGATGAATGACCCATAGGTAGCAAATGAGAGTCAAATTTCGGAATTCTCCCTTCATGGTGGATTTGACGTGATTCCCCTTTGGTATGGACAGATTTGAATTGAAATTGTTCCATGAGATGATTCCAAATAGATTCAATTCCTAAAAGACAAACTCCATGGAAACTAGTGAATTGTACAAGTGACTTTGGAATGGAGCATGGCATGACTAACTTCACTTGACTTTGCTTAATCTGTACAAATGAAGAAACACTAAATAAAGCAAAGGTAAGTTCGTTAGAAAAACAATAAGCCCTCACATTTTTGCTCACAATCGTCTCACTTTCTCTCTTTTCTTCCTTTTTACCACTCATCTCATCAGATTTTTCCATCTCTTTATCTAGTTTAACGCCCTCGATTGTTTTCTCATCATCAACCTCCTCAACAAATGGTTCAGTAGGATGAGATACTCATTTGTTGGGAATAGGGTCAGCTATCTCCTTCTTAGAAAACTCACTTTGATAGCATCCATTTGACTCCATTTGTTTTTGGTGTAGAAGACGTTGATATGTCTCCCAAAATGACTCCGCATGAGGTGGTTCAACTCTAAGTTTAGTCTTAGAAAATGCTGAATGAACCTTCTTATCACCTCTTGCATAAACTGGCTTTAAAGAGGTAGATTGCATGGAACCCCTCCTCTTGAGAGATTCATTTTCTTGCTTGAGTTTATGTTCGTTCTCTCGATTGTACAAGTCCGTGGTATAATGGAAGGGTACAAATCGTTTCCTCATCACTTGCTTCATTTCAGTCCAAGTGGCAATCGGTTGTTCCCTATTTCTCCTTCTTGTGGCACATACTTGCTCCCACCAAATAGATGCATAATCTTGAAATTCAATAGCTGCAAGTTTCACCTTTTTATCTTCGGAGTAATTGTGGACTTCAAACACTTGCTCAACTCGCCTAACCCAATCCAAGTAAGCTTCAGGATCATTTTTCCCATGAAAGGTAGGCATCTTGGTCTTGATGGACCCAAGATTGTCATCGGTTCTCCTAGGTCGGCCTCGACCTTCCCTCGCTCCCTCTTGGCTTATCCTTGATCGAAATGAGGTGTGAGAATGATACCCCTCATCATCCGCATCATGATCAGCACTCTGAACACTCGAAACCCTATGGTGTGTATCTCCGGTACCTCGCATCTCAATGGCAGCCAACCTGTCGGATATTTGTGCCATCGCAAATTCATGTTTCTCCATCGCAAATTCATGTCTCTCCGCTTGTTTTTGAAGAGTTTGGAGCACCAGTTTGAGTGACACGTCGGTCTCAGACGGCTCAGGCATGTTCCCCTCTTGAGACATATTGTCTAACCTGCAAAACAAGTGTATCCTAGTCTACCTTGCAAAGCACTCGTGTATCACTCAAGGAAAACACACTCACTCTCAATTTTCCTTCTCGAAGTTCTTAAGACAACTCAACTCTAAAAAATTCCCGAATTAATTACCCTATAAGCAAGTAACAAGACACAAAGCAGAATTTTACAAATCTTAGAAAAACTCTACCCGAAGCTGGAACATTTTTTTTTTGAGCTGTTGTTTTGCTGAGTTTCTGGTCAGTACTTTGGAAGGTAAATGGTGTTTCTGGAGTGCTCAAACAATCTATGAATCAGTCCTCAAATTTCAGTCAAATCGGATTGCAAAACTAGCTCAACCGATTTTAGAAACTCAAGAACTCCCAAGGCGGTTTGGGGCTAAGGTGTTTGGTTTGGTTTTGAAAACGGAATTGGTGTGTTTGGGGCTGGTGAGGTCGTTTGGGGTCTTTGGAATTCAATCAAGATTGGAACTCAAGAGTTGGAAACCAATCAAGATTAGGAAACTCAAGTTTTGGGAAATCAACCAAGATTTGGAGATTAACCAAGATTTGGGAACCCACCAAGAATTGGAAACTTACGATTTTTTTGGAAACTTGATTTCCTTTGTATGAGAGCCAATTCCTTCTCTTCTTCCTTTTTTTTTTCTTTTTTTTTCCGGCTCTTCAAGGAACACAAATTCAGATCACACCAACAAGTTCAAGAAAACGGATGAAAGGTTATGCCAATTCCAAGAAATCCCTAGTTCTTGGTTTATTGTTCAAGAATTTTCAAAACAAGACTTGGTGGTCCAAGAACTTCAAGAATTTGTTCAAGAAACACAAGAATTTCCCCAAATTATGTTGCGGTGTCTGTCGCGCCCCATTTTTCGCGATGGAGAAATAAATATAAAAATAGGTATTTACAAAATATGTGTTTACAAGAGATGTGATTTTATTTTAAAATAAATGAAAAGGACCTAAAATGGGACTTTAAAGAATGCGACAATTTGGGTCCAAATATTTAGTCTAAAAAGGGTTTTCAAGGAAAAGGGGAGTCGCCACTTGGTATTGAGTTTGGGTGTACCAAATCACCCAAAAAATGTATTTAAATAAAATAAAATAAAACCCTTTTCGACAACTCCAGGTCTTTGAAAAATAAGAGAAAATGGATTCGGGAGTCACGGTTGAAGAAAGGGAAGGCAAAGGTTCAATTGACTCAAACCTAAGGCACCCTTTCAACCTAGTCTAAGCTAGTTGCGTGGTTTAGTCAAAATTTTCTTAATCTAACCCTTAATTTTATCACATTTGAATGTTTTCTACATGGATGCAAATTTAAGTTTATAAAAATATCGAAAGAGACAAAATGTTCATTCAAGGGTTTAATTGAACCAATCGCATTAATTGCGAAGGCCAAAATACTTCCTTGAAAGGGTCACGAGTATGCAAATGATGAAAAAGAAAAGTAAAGAAAAGAAATTAAATTATATACATAGATATAAGTGATCAAAGAAAAAGGGAATGCAACATAAAGGGTACGGGAGGCAAAAACTCGTGACATCATTTTCTTATATAGAGATTAATGAGGTATTTAAACTAAAAAGTTATAATCACCCATTTCCCATGTTTGAAAAATAATTCTCCTAACATAGACAAGCAAATGAACTAATTTAAATGAGATGCAATTCTAAATGACATGATTAGCACCTATAGAGGATAGGGGATAATATAATAGGGAATATCATACAAATGAGAAAAAATCCTAAAGATGAAAATATACATGAAAATGTAGTGAATAGCACACAAAGATGAATCTAACGCAAGACGGCCTAAAGGGTCTAGCGTTGGACTAGCCCATTTCTAAAAATCCTTACTAGCGTTGGACTAGCAAGTAAGCGAAGAGAGAAGCCACAACTAGCGTTGGACTAGTGTGGTGACGTCATGCATTAACAATTCATAGTGAAGCAAATAAAGCATAAATTAAAACAAATAAACATATAAGAGCACGTAACACATAACACGTAAGCATAATATCTAGATGCTAAAATCCTAAAAAAAAATGGATAAAACACATAACACATAAGCCACATAAACACACAACTTATCTATTACATCGGGGAGCGCCTAACTACAATCTAGGAGGGAAAAATATAATAAAACAAATATAATTATCCTATCTATTACATTTTTGAGGTATTTAAATACCTCTCGAATCATTATAAAAACTAACTAAAACATATATAAGAAAATTTGAATGAATATTTAAATCAAATAAATAAAGCATATAAAAATATATAAACACATAGGAACACATAGGAGCACATAAGAGCACGTAATTGACATTGAAATAATAAAATAGGAGTACCTCCCGTTTGAAGTGGTGACTAAATGGAGTCAAATTGTCCTATTTATACTCACAATGAACAAAAGGATCATGGCACCAATTTAATTGAAAAAGAAAATAATAATACAGGTACTAAATTCACGCTAATATGTCAGACGTAAAGAAATTTAAGTAAATCTAAAAAATTTCCAAATTAAGTATATTCAAAAGTAGCATAATTAGCTATTAAAGAAAAGAAACAATCATAATAAAGAGAGTCAAAATTTGCCAAGGACTGAATTGCAAAAATTGAAAACTTTTGGGGGACAAAAATTATATTTTCCAAAGTTCAGGGGTCAAAATTAAATGAAAGATAAAATTCAGGGACCAAAGTGAAATTAATTTACGGACCTAAGTGAAACAAATTTAAAATATTCTGGGCCGTAGTAAAATTACTCCAAAGATCAGGGGCAAAAGTGCAAGTTCGGTTTCTGATCTTCTTAAGAAAACAGGCCATTGGGCCATCATTTTATTTATTTGGGCCGAACACTACCTAAGCCCAGCCGAAAGTCCAAGCCAAACACACAGGCCAGCCTGCCTTTTTATCCCTCAAGCCCAACGGAAACCCAAAAGAAAAATAAACCAAAGCCCATCCCCCAAAACCTAACAAAATAACCACAAACCCCACCTAACAAACTAACTTTAGCCCAAACCTTTTTTTTTCTTTCTTTCTTTCTTTCCTTCTTTTCTTTTCTTCCTCCACTTCCAGCCGTTTCTTTTTTTCTTCTTCTTCGGCCAGCTGGCGGCCATGGCGGCCGTCGGTGGCACCACCGCCGGCGACCTCTCCGGTCACCAAAAATCCTCAAAATACGCCATCTCACTCGATTCTTCGCGTAGAATCCATTTCCGGAGTTAATTTTTACAAGAGATAACCCAAAAGTGGTCAAATGGCCAAAGAACAGCCACGATTTTTATTTTTTCAAATCACCCTATCTTTCACCAAAAATTATAAAAATTATACCATAACACTCCTTACAACTTATACAATATTACTGTGACTTTAATTTGACAAGAAAACAACATAAAGAGACTAGAATAAAGCAAAACAGCCCCTAAAATTGATTTTTTTTCCATTTTGGCATTTTCACAAACACTTGACATGCATTTATGGGCCCGTTTCTTTTTTCTTAGTTCTGTGCATGACTTGTCCCAAAAACTCAGCAACCCAACAACCAAGGAAACCAGCAAAAGCAAAAGAAAATCAAACAGTAAAGCATGGATTTAATGTGCTAAACAAACTAAAAATTACCTCAATGTAGGTGGCGATCCCCTGGTTGAAGTTTCTGATGCAAAGCTCCAATTATCCAACCGATTGCTGCCTTGTTGTGTGCAAAATGTGTTGGAAAAATATTGGGAGAGATGAGAGGCGTTATTCTTTTTTTTTTTCCTTTTTTTTTTCGGTTGAGAGACCAGAGAAAGAGCCGAGAGAGTTTTTTTTTCTTGTCTCTTTTTGTTTCTTGTCTGATGAGCCTAGAGAGAGGGAGGGAAAATTTTTTTCCTTTCTTCCTTGTTTTGTGCTGGAGAGAGCCGAGAGATGTCTATTGGGAGAGAAAGTGGAGCTTGTCCTCAATTTGCCAAAATGATGATTTCTCAACTAATGAAAAGACAAGTCCATGGCCATTGAGTGTGAAATGGGTTAATAGTTAATTTGGTGAAACAAAATGATCAAAATGATTTTTTGATTTTTGTTGTTTTGTTGTTTTTTTTTCTTTTCGTAAAGCAAACCTGCAAAAATGAGAAAATGCACATTAAAATGCAAGAAAATAAATAACTTATTAAATAGAAAAATCCTGAGAAAATATTAAAAATTGACAAAAATTTGGTGTCTACAGTGTCTAGGGTTTGTAAAAACAATAACCAATTCTCGGCAAAAACAGAATTTCAGCAATACTCAAAAGAAAATTCCAGCAACACTCTAGCAACTTGAACACTAAAACAAGATAAGGTACGTGACTCTTTTTTTTTTTTTTTGTCTTTAAACCCTAACAACCCAAACACAAGTATAACAGACCCAAGAACTTGGACAGAAAACACAAAAAGACAACACCCAAACAGTTTTTTTTTTTTGACTCGGATGAACAGTAACGTGAACAGTACGCTACAATACGATGAACAGTAATTCGGAACAGTAACGATGAACAGTAATCGCTACAGTTTTTTTTTTTTTGACAAAAGACACAAACTAACAAGATATGAACAACTTCAATTAAAAGAGAATTAACCTGATGCTCTGATTACCAACTGATATAGGCAACCCTAGGGGAAGACCCTCCTAGAACCTCCCAACCTTGTAATTATCAGAGTTGGATCTTTTCTCCCAACAGAAATTGAACTCGATTGTTCTCATGAACTCAAGACCTCTGACACACAAAGGTAATCAGCAACCTTAAGCAAATAAGGATGGATGAAGCGACACCACGATTAGGGAACAAGCTAATCGATAAAGTCTGATTTGAATGCTAAGCTATGAACTCAAGAATTCAAGAGTAAGTTCGGTTAAGAACTTGAAGGAAAATTCCTCACGATTTCTGGTTGTAATCATCTGTCTTTTACTCTTACAAGAGGTGCCTTTTTATAGGTTAAAACTAGGGCAAAATCCGGCCCACATAAACCTGGAAAAGATTCGGTCCGCATAAAAGAGCTTAAAGAGTTAGCTCTTTAAGGCTTTCCGATAAGGCCCGATAAGTAATAAAATACTCAACGCCTAACAACTACTAAACGGGACAGTCTTAAAACAACTACCAACTAAGCTAACAAGTATGAGATCACTCCTTTACTTCAAACGTACAAGTGAACAAAGTAACTTCATGGTCCATCAAATCTTCAAACTTAGCTTGTTCCTTGCTTGTATGGTGAATGATCAAGGCTCGTAAAGCTTCCTTCACCCTCTTGGATCTTGATCTTGTCATCGGACCGCCAATGTGGAGTCAAGGATCCTTGACCCAAGGTTGAAGTTAATTATTGCACACCCGTATCCGCATCAAAACTACTAAACTAAACTAATGAACTAAGGAAATTCTAGTGAAAACTACATTTTTGGTTAGTTTCTTTAGCCTTCCAAAGTTGTGAAAATGTTCTCCAAGGCCTCTATTTATAGAGGAATTCAAGCTTATGGTGAGTTATTAAAGTTGATGTAAATTGCTCCTGGGAATCACCAAAAGATGCGTCTTGAATTCTCTATACTTGCTTGCTCAGTTCCAACCAGATTTCTTACAGATAAATTGGTCTAAAAGCTTGTGTGAATAGAGCACAAGTTGCAGAGCAGCAATTGGGGATCTGAGGGCAAGATCCGAGGTCGGATCGCTCAAAATACCCATCGGATCTCATTTTTCTTCATTTTTGTGTTCACTGCACATTAGGATCCAAGGCCGGTAACATGGAGATCCGAGCTCGGATCCTCCTCTCGGATGTAACCTCTGATTACAAAAGTTTATTCGAGGGTTTAGTACACATCCGAACTCGGATTTACTTGCTCTATTTTTGGTTCAAATTTAACTGATATTTTCTTGATGTTCGAGGTTGAACTAGTTCTTGCGTAAAACATGAAAGTTGTAGCCCTTTGAGTTAGCTTCCAATGTATCAAGAATCATCCAATTTGGAGCTCTATGGACTGAGAAATGACCAAAATATCCTCGACTGGTCAAAACTCTATTTCAGCTTTCGACAATAAAAATGCATTTCTGTATTTCGACTTTTTGACTTTGAAAACGAAAATATGGACTTCGATGTTTTCATACTAAATGTATACTATCTCCTAGGTTCAGAATGGTATAATAATCACCTCAATCCAATACTTGTAACTCAAGATATTTCCAAAATACTAAAATGTGTCAAAGCTATGAAAACTTGCTTCTTTTGTTCTTGCTTGCATTTCATATTCTTTTTTTATCACTTTAATCCATCATCAATCATCCAATTATCTTCTCAATGCACTCCATTTGATGATTGAATCCTCAAACCTACAAAAACATGAAGTTTTCACCAGAAAAATCCACAGAAATTCAATTTTTACCACTTAAACCATAAAATGCATATTTTCATTGGAATCTTAGTTAATTAGCTATAACTTTTTTTTTTATAAATGTAGCAATATTATTGATTCGAACCAAAATTTACAATAGTAGCAGAAATTACGCAAACCCAAACCCTATAACATCCTGAACTTCCTAATTGAAGGCACTCCTAGTTTATCTAGCCAGATTGCACCACGAGCCATCTGTGGAATCATTCGGAAGTGGTCATAAACCCTAACCTTATGCTCAGGGTGAGCTACTCCCACATTAGATAGAATATTAGCAACATTGTTCGCCTCCCTATAACAATGAATTATCCACCTTAGTTAATTAGCTATAAAACTAATTAAAACACACCAAAATTAACTAATAAAATACACTTAAAACACGTAAAATATGCACATATCATATTTCTCCAAACCTACAAAAGAAAAACAACAAGATAACTCAAACACATAATTTAAACATAAGATCACATAAAATTAACATAAATGACAAAAACATTGGGTTGCTTCCCAACAGGCGTTTTTGTTTATAGTCGTTGGCTGACTATTTTGCCTCATTTTTTAAGGAGGTTTTGTTAATGAATAATCCATCAATTTAGGTCGTGGTGGATCATTCAAGGTAACTTAATAGCAAAAGTCGCATGTTCTAATGATTTGAGAGATGGAAGTGACTTACCTATCGCAAGTGTTTCATAGATATTACCTTCAATATGCATCACTTGAGAACTCACCAAAGGAACGCCCACACGGTTTTCTTGGGGAATAATACATTTAAAACCTATATTCTCAATACATTTCTCAAGAGGGGTGAAAAATAAGTTGTTAAGGCTTACTTTTTGAGGTTCAAGATTAGCTCCAAAGATACTATCATGTGAAATAGACATTTTCTCGTTGAAACACAATTAAAATTCATCATTTTCATCAAAATGCAATCCACTTTCACTTGCAACATGCTCACCATTCATGTTAGGGTCATAGTGCATATCATTAAAAGAAATAACTTCACACAACTCATGCAATTGGTTTTGTATTCTATCAAAGTGAGAAGCTAATTCATCTAACCTTTCTTCAATCCTTGCAAAACGGTCGGCGATTGCATTAGCTAGCCTTTTTAAAGCTAACTCCCTAAAGGGTTTAGAATCATTAGCTAAAGGTTCATGTTTTAGTTCCCAAGGTAAGGATGCATTAGCTAACCTTTCTATTGCTAATTTCTAAGATAGTTTTGATTTATATTGGACACATTTGAGTTAGTAATCATAAAAACATGAAGAATCACTATATGTACATTGATTATCCTAACCATAAGTATAAGAATTGCCCCACTTAGGGTTGCATTGATCACAACAAGAATTATAATGCCCAAATTTATTATAATAATCCACATTTTGTACTTGAATACATGTATGAGTAGTATGATAAATTTCACACAAGTCACAAATCATATGATTAGAATTAAAAGCATTAACATTTCTCTTTTGCTCAATCTCATGCATAATGATGTAAAATTGAACTTTTAACATTATAACATCAAGTTTTGTCTTTAAACTCCTTAAACCATTTTCAAATGACATACCTTCGGTAATTTCTTGGTTACCCCTATTCAAGGAGCTTTGCACTTGGTAACTATCTATTGCCGAACTTTCACTTCTCAAGTATTGTCCCCCCATATATTTTTACTCTCCTTGAGCCCCTAAACATGTCTTCAAAGTAACTTAAAAACAAATTTAGTCAAAGAGAATAGATGACCCGACACATATAAAAACATACAAACAAAGACTCAACAAGTCACTAAATACAATAAATAAGACACTAGACACAACAATAATAACAACAAGAAGTAAAATTGTCTAAATTAATAAAGTTGCTCTTAGCACCGATATTGAACAAATCTTCCCCGGTAATGGCGCTAAAAACTTGACGTGCGTGGGATATACATATAATAATAAGCTCATTCCACAATCAAGTTTTACATTTATAATATTCTAAATACCCCACACATGATTTTCTACAAGTATACGAGTCGTGATTGAGTATAAGGTATTCAGAATCGATCCCATAGGGAAGATTATCAATTACTGACGATTTTCAAATTGCTTTATTATTTAGACTATCACAAATGTAATCTATGCTACAAACATGAAATAAAAGTGATAAAAGTAACAATAAAGAGCTCCTAGAGGTAGGGAATTCCTTACTATTGCAAGTGAAGTTACCGGTTAAGTGAATGCTATTATCTTGGCTAGTTATGGCATAATTTCCTAATGTATGTGAAACCTACTCTCGTAATGAATCAACTATACTTGTAGTTAAGCCATACTTACTCTCGTGATTATGAAATTAACTACAAGTTCATTTCTTCTATGAAATTACATGAAACAAGTCACTAAAGCCACATAGGTGCACCTCTACTCTCGTGAGTGTACTCCCTAGGTTTATCACTTCATTGAATTAGTGTTAAATCCCAATTCTCATTGCAAATTTAACACTTTAAGATTATTACAATTAATGGCTGGTTAATCATGATTAGATACACAAAAGTGATAAATAACTTGCTCAAAATAATATCATCAAATAATCATGTAAACATCACTAACAAGAATGAGATATAGCAAGTGCATCCATAACTCTAGGCATAAACTTTAATTAAACATGATAAAAACACAAATCCAAACTTGTATTATAGCTAAACATGAAATCAAATACAAGAAAGAAAGTAGTAGAAGAGATATCACCCTTGTCACATGAGATCAATCTCTCAATCTTGCTCCTTAATCTTCATCCAAATCCAACTATAAATACAAGAGGAATAAACTACTCTAACTATACTAATCTACTCTAACTAATGAAATAAGGAAATTCTAATGAAGATTACATTTTTGTGGAGTTTCTCTAGCCTTCCAAAATTATGAAAATGGTCTCCAAAGGCTGCTATTTATAGATGATTCAAGCTCAAGGTGAGTTGTTTCTTGATTGGAAAAGTTGGCTTTTGAACTCACCAAGAGTTGCTCTCCAAGTTTTCACACTCTTCTTGGTCAGATACAGCCGAATTTGCTTGCAAGAATTGAGCTGGAAAATTGTGTGAACAAAGAAAAGTTGCAGAGCAAGTTGCAGCAGAAAAACTAGAATACGCGACCTCGAATATATGACCTTAGGTCGCGTATTGCACCCCACGTTTTCTCCTTTGTAGGTTTGCACTTTCTGGGCAGAATTCATCCTTGCTCTGTTTTTAGTCCAACTTCAACTGATCTTTTCTTGATGATAGAAGCTGAACTAGCCCTTATGTAAAGCTTAAAAGTTGTAGCTCTTTGAGTTACTTTCCAATGCATGAAGAATCATCCAACGTGGAGCTCTGTGGACCAAGAAATGACCAAAATACCCTCGACTAATCAGAACTCTATTTTAGCTTTCGACAATGAAATTGCATTTCTGTATTTTGACTTTTTGACAATGAAAATGATTGAACTGGACTTCAATGTCTATCTCTTAATTTCAAAATGGCTTAAAAATCACCTCAATCCAATACTTGTAACTCAAGATATAGTCGAAATACCACAAGCTGTCAAAGTTGGAAAACTTCATTTCTTTTGTTCTCTCTTGCATTTCATCTTTGCATTTCATGTCTTCTTTAAACTACTTCAAATCATCAATAATCATCCAAAAACGTTCTCAACTCACTCCATTTGATGATTGAATCATTAAACCAATAAAAACATGAAGTTTTCACCATTAAAATCCATAAAAATGCAATTTTTACACTTTAAACCACAAAATGCATATTTTCACTAGAAACTTAGTTGATTAGTTATAAAAGTAGTTCAAATACACCAAAACTAAATAATAAAACACACTAAAAATATGTAAAATATGCACTTATCAAAAGTCCAACACAATCCATTTCTTCTTGAGTTGCGAACTAGCAAACAACTACTCTCGCGTGTCCATATCTTACCGATTCCAAGTCTTCTAGCCACTATTTACAATTCCTCTTGAATGGAACACGAATCAGCATGTTGAGGCTCGCTTGTGTATCATCAATTCCTTCAATTAGTTTTGGTGACCTAACTTGGTCTTAAATAACGTGTACCAATGTTTGAAGTGAACCTTTGACCTTCGCATGAACCCTTCAAAATTGAACTAATTGGAACATTCACTTCTTGGTCAACACTCAAACCTAGAATCACATATTAAGTAGGTTTAACTCATATTGAGCAATTGGTATTATCTAGTGGCACGTACCTTTTGAATTTTGCCAAGTCTTGTAATTAACTTAACACGTGTGAAAAAATAGACAAGGATCAATATGGAACACCATTTTACACATTCACGATTAGGATAGTGTGGAAATATTCTCAAAGGTCACTTAATTAGCTTGGGCCTACAAATATCCATTTCCTCAATCTTCAATCATCAATCAATGAAACGTATAGTTCAGCCAACACTCTCTATAGATACATCAATTCAAAATGGTATATAGCTATAACACCATAAGTATGTGTATATATCTTTTATATTGTCTGTAGGTACGTGTCCTACCATATATCAAGCACCTAAGCACTTTAGCTATAATGAAATCCAGAGACAGTGTTGCACAAAAACGAAAAAAATATTTCAAAAATTGAAATTGGAGAGGAAAGCGCAATTTACATTTTTTCCTTAGCATTGACAATATGATATTATTCTCTTCTTGATTGCTTGAATGATTTTGTGTTGAATCTCATGATCTCAACTTCATTGAATTTCTAACAGAAATATATGGATAAATATTAATTGTACGTAAATCGATGAAATCTGGCTCTTCTCTCACATTTGGCACCCCCAGATCCCATTAAAAGTATCTTTCTTTATGCTCCGCCTACTACTGCAGAGACTACCGCTCGATGATATCTTGGGTAAGTTTGGGGTCCAATCGCCGTCAAAATGCTTCTGTTGCCATATGGCAGCGGGGGAATCTATTAAGCATATTTTTGCATCAGGACAACTTTGCGAGGGAGATTTGGGGTTTCTTTGGGGCTGTTTGTGGAATAGGTTTGCCTAGGGGTCAGTTGCGTGACAGAGCGATGGCTTGGTGGTTGTCCAAGCAGTCGGAGGTCCAAAAACGGCTTGTGGTCTCTATTCTCCCGAGTTTCATCTGTTGGCACATATGGAAGGCGAGAAATAAACCACTTTGGGAGGGGATTAGATTGTCGTCTGGAGATATTTGTCACGGCATTTTCCATGACGTTGCTATGGCGGTTGCGGACAAGTTTAGCAAGGGCAGTTTCCCACCGACTTTTGGTCAGTTTTTTGAAAGTCTTTCCCAACCCTCATCCCCGCTCCAGTGCAGGCTTGTCCGATGGCGGACAGTAGGTACGGGGATAGTCACACTTAATACAGATGGGTGCTCTAAGGGTAACCTAGGAACGAGTGGCGGGGGTGGTGTATTCCGGACCTCAGATGGTTGAGTTTTGGTAGGATATTTAGTTTTCCTGGGGGTCGGTACGAGTTTGCGTGCTGAGGTATTGGCTCTATTAGCGGGTCTCCGACTTTACGGTCAGAAAGGCTTTACACAAGTTCGAGTACAGTCCAACTCGTTGGTGTTAATAGGCATATTGCAACGCAGATTTCAGTGTCCGTGGCAGATTCGTAGAGAGGTCTTCCAAATATGGCAGCTGGCTGAGAGTCCAGGGCAATTCTCTCACTGCTTTAGACAAGCAAATACAGTGGCAGACATACTCGCTAATGAAGGTCTCTTGCACCCACTTGACCCGATTAGGGTTTATGACCAACCAAGTCGCCTGCCACAGCTGGCAAGAGGGGCGGTCAGATTGGATAAATTAGGTCTTCCCTCTCTCCGATTTCTTAAAAAATCGTCTAAGTAACTGGCCTAGTCAGGGAAGGGCAATTCCCAGACAGATGCCAGTGGAAATTCGCATGGACAGGAGATGGTGCACTCGTACCAGTTGCTTGATAGCATGTCATATTTTTCTTGAATTTGGGTTTGTTGGCAGGGAGTTTCGTCTATTTATAAGGGGAAACTCTGTCAAAATTTTCTTAAAATAAATAAAATACTTATGCTAAAAAAAAAAAAGATAACAGACCGTTCTTTGCTCATACCTATGCATTCTAAACTTGATTAGCATTTGGTAGGATACGCATTGTTCCGAAATGACCGAAAGAATGGTCGTAGAAAGTAGAAGCTCTCATCTTTGAACTTTTCGAGCAACACATCTTTCTCTTGATATAGCAACTAATCTTTCATTTCCTTTTCAGGTTTGGATTCATTTAAAATAAGACTTAACTAGTTATCAAACTTCCTAACTAGTCATGAATATAGTATCTAGTTGACGTACAAAACTCAGTGATTGGAAACTACTTACAAGCAATAGAGAAACAAAATACAAATAGATACAAACTCAAAAACAGACTGTTGTTTTTATTTATTTAATAGTGCTAGGGGTGAGCAAATTCGGTACATACCGAATTCATAACCGAATTTAAATTCAATTTGGTAATTTGAAATCGGGTATTTGGTAATTTGTTATAAATTCGGTACGTACCGAGTTCACCGAATTCTAATATGGTATGAGATAAGTAATGAGATTATGAATTTGGTAATAACCGATTTTGCATTCAAATTCGGTAAAATGAAATAGGGTACCACATTACCGCATTCGAATACCAAATTAGTTTATCAAATTATATAATATATAGATAAATGCTATTTAGTATTAGTATATACTACTAATATATTATTATATTATATAGGTAAATGCTATTAATAATTGTTAGTATATGGTATTATCATGTACTTATAATAATAATAATATATAATAATGTACAATATATTATTTTAGTATTTGTTAATTGTTATATGACTATAATAATACAAGTAATACATAACAATAATACTTATTCTTTTATACATGAGTAACACGACTAGAATTAGATAATAATTAATGCATATATGTATAATAATAAATATTAAACAATAAACATAATTAGTAATTAGAATTTAGATATTGGTAATTTGATACATCATTCATGCTTGAATTATTGAATATTTGAATGCGTAACCTGTAACTTGTAAGTATTAGTATGCTCTAAATTTACATTACATATTTAACATAAAAATTCATATTCTCTATTCATTAATCTTAAGGTTTTAAGTATAGACAAGACAACTAAGCAGTGTAAGTGAATGCATATGAGTTGCAAATTAATGTATTAGTGTATTGACTTTCACAATAACATATGTAAGTAAATAAGTTTTATTTTGATTTGAAATAAATTATAAGTTTGTAACTAATATAACTTATCACTAATCATTGTAATTTGTAAGTTTGTAACTAATATTACTTATTATTAATCATTGTAAATTATAAATTCATAAATTATCACTAATTATTGTACAGTCTAAGGTTTACTCTAGTTTAAATTAATCACTTTTTATGTGTTCCTTAAATCATAGACTAAGGATTCTAGGTATAAGTGATCAAATAAATGCCAATTAAATTAAACCACAAAATGATTAGAACATAAGTAATGTGTTATATTATGAATAAATTTGGGGATCAAATTAGTAATAATTTTTAAAAAATCAGCCTTTTTTTTTTTTATAAATGAATTCGGTTAACCGAATTCATTACCATTTTCGAATTCGAAAATCGGTTGCGAAATGAATTTGGTTATAGCCAATTCGAAATTGAAAGCGGTTTAAATTTCTATAAGTCAAATAACTGAATTCACCGAATTCAACTAACCGAATTATCGAATTTGTACCGTTTGCTCACTGCTAAATAGTGCATTTTTGCTCGCATAAGTGCACCTTTGACATACTAGAACAAGGATACAAACTCAAATGTAGACGGCATTTTTTATTTAATGGTGCATTTTTGCTGGTACAAGTGCACCTTACATGCTAGTACAACAGTGCCAGCAGTACATCATCCATTCATAAACTGAAAAACCACACCAAAGGCAGTAGATAATTAAAGTACTTAAAGACGTTGATCCTCAGTTGAAGTAATTCAGAAATCTAAGTATTAAATCATACAGGGCAATTGGTGTTATCCAGTGTCATGGTCGGAGCTGCTACTATGATGGACTTGAATTTTGCGCCGTCTTATAATTAGTTTAATTCCTGTGAAAATTTGACAAGGACCGATGTGGAACACGTTTTTACACATCGGTGACTAGGTCAATCCTCAAATTAAATATTAATTAGCTGGCTTCATTTCCTCAATCTTCAATCCTCATTTTTCAACAAGACGTATAGTTCTACCTACACTACAAAGCCACATCTATTCAAATTGGTATACAGCTATAACACCAGTCATTACCTTATATGCATTAATTTTTTTTATAATTGCAATAGCACTATGGATCATTTTACATTCCACTATTAATAGAAATAAAAAAGGAAAAAAACTCACTAAAACTAATAAAAAATACATAGAATGACATAAAGGGGAACAATAAATTATTCAAGAAGATAAAAATTTTAACTCAAATGGCATAAAAGAAAACAACATTCAAGTCATCCAAATTCAACCAAAAGACGAAAATATTGATACTGATACAAAACAAAAGTGCCCTTGGAATAAAGCATACTTTGTTACTTGTGCATTTGTATTGGTTCGGATAAATCAAGTTTCAAAAAATGTAAAAAAGATATAAATGTTCAATATCACATTATTTTATCTCAATTTCATTGATTTTTTTTTAAATTTTTTAGAAGAAAAGGAAAATCGAAAAGTATCATATTCACATGGAAAGCACCTACTTTGTTACTAGCGTGTGTGTGCGTTATATATATATTTTGTGTATGCATGTACGTATATATACGTGTGTATCCTACAATATGTCAAGTGCCTAAAGCATTTAGCTACAGTGAAATCAAATCAGGAGAGAGTGTTGGGCTAAAAGGAAAAATAAACATAGTTTTAAAACTGAAAGGGGAGGAAAATCTAATTTTTTTCCCTTAATATTAACCATAAGATGTTATTTTCTTCTTGATTGCTTGAATGATTTTGTGTTGAATTTCACGATCTCTAATTCATTGAATTTCAAACAAAATATGGTGATAAGTATTATAATCCAACGGTACGTAGGTCTATTAATTTTGTTGTCACATTTTAAAGAGAGCATAAGATTCTTTGCTCATACCTATGCACTTTAAACTTATTTTAACACATTGT
Source organism: Coffea eugenioides (assembly GCF_003713205.1). Classification (NCBI taxonomy): domain Eukaryota; kingdom Viridiplantae; phylum Streptophyta; class Magnoliopsida; order Gentianales; family Rubiaceae; genus Coffea; species Coffea eugenioides. The sequence goes on from NC_040037.1 coordinate 11,187,407, forward strand.
TTAGAGATGTCCAAAGGAATGGTTGTAAAAGGTAGAAGCTCTCATCTTTGAACTCTAGCTTTTGAGTTACACGTCTTTCTGTCACTATATCAGTTAATCTTTCAGTTCTTTTTAAGGTTTGGATTCATTTTAAATAATACTTAACCAGTAAAACTTTACAACTAGTCATAAATATAATACTTAGTTGACATACAAAACTCAGTAAAACAGAAACAAATTCAAACACAGACGGCTGTTTTTATTTATTAAATGTCGCATTTGTGTTATTTTAGTTATATTTGTTTTATCATATTAGATTGTATTCAAATAATCTTTGTTTAACTATTTTTATGAGTTTTAAATATGAATTACAATGAATAATAATTTAGTGATGCATTGATATTTTAGTACTTGATTATTTGCTCAAATTTAATTATAATGAAATTATATAATAAATTTTTTTTAACCCCACGGGTGCCCCCGCGAGAGAAGCGGGGCGGGGCGGAGCCGGGGACGGGGACGGGGGAGGGGGAAATTAAAATGTAACTGGGCAGGGGTTGGGGGAGGTGTCCCCTGCCCCACTCCCGCCCCATTGCCATCCCTATTTCTTCATCATGCCCTCGTGCAATGCAGCAGCTAGGAGCTCTTATACGCAAATTTTGTTTGACTTCAATTAACCCGAGAGGTAGGTGTACCTCGTAAAGGTCGAGGGATTTACGGAGCCCCGAGTAAAGGTCGTGCAATGCAGCAACACATCTTTCTCTTGATATAGCAACTAATCTTTCATTTCCTTTTCAGGTTTGGATTCATTTTAAATAAGACTTAACTAGTTATCAAACTTCCTAACTAGTTGACGTACAAAACTCAGTGATTGGAAACTACTTACAAACAATAGAGAAACAAAATACATAGATACAAACTTAAAAACACACTGTTGTTTTTATTTATTTAATAGTGCATTTTTGCTCGCATAAGTGCACCTTTGACATACTAGAACAAGGATACAAACTCAAATGTAGACAGCATTTTTTATTTAATGGTGCATTCTTGCGGGTACAAGTGCACCATACATGCTAGTACAACAATGGGGAGATGTATGCATGCCAGCAGTACATCATCCATGCATAAACTGAAAAAACCACACCACAGACACTGGATAATTAAAGTACATGAAAACGTTGATAGTCAGCTGAGCAACGGCAGTGTTTGATTATTTCTTGTGCCAGATGAGTGTCAAGACTCCATCTGGGGTCTCAAAAACAAGTGCTTTGTGCAGATATGTGGCGCCCTCATAATCCTGATTTTCAATGATAAGTGCGTAGTAATTGCCTCCAATAACGCTCCACGTGAATCCGCCAACCACGGCGACGAAAAGCAGCTTGCCGTGGTGAGCTTGTTCCACTACAAATTGTCCGATCTGGATCACGTGAGGGTCAGCCGGCTTCACTGGTTCTAGTGAACTGATGTCGGTCTGTAAATTCAAAACATTTTTTCCAATAAGAAAACGAAAAACAATTGAGTTCCCAAAATCAATTAGAATCCGTCAAATAAACAAACCACCAGAAATTTTAAATCTAACCAATTAATAAAAAATTGTATCACTCAGAAGAAGCTTAAGCAGACAATGCAAGAGATCGCCTCCCGACATATGCATGTAGACAGCTATAAATATAAAATATTGCTTAAGACAATTCAAGAATGTTGGAAATTGCTTTAATTTGCAAGTCCTTATACCTTTTCCATACAAGTTGTTTACGAGTTAGATTCCCAAAACCATGCAGAAACTTGAAAAAGAAAGAAATCTACGTCTAGCTAGGCATACAATCACTATTCACCTGTCCAGTGCCAATAGCAGATTTGGCTGCAGCCATTTTCTCCTTAAAGATCTAGCTAGCTATTAATAAGAATGAAAATAGATATCTGTAACTGGTTGTGACTCGAGAAAACTTGGTAGAATGAAAATAACAAACCAGACTCCTCGTATTTATAGGCCTAAAAACGTGGAAATTACCCAATAAATTAATTTGTCTTGTTGGACCTAATCACCAAAATCATGGTCCACCCGCATGGAACACGTTTTTACACGTCCGTGATGAGGTCAGTGTGGAATTATACTAATTACTGTTGCTAGGCCTATAATTTTATGTTACTGTTTTATCATCACTCGAACTTTTGGCTTCATGCCCCTGGGCCGGGTTGGTCCAAGCTTAAGAGCTTCCTCCTCCGTCAAGTTCAAAGTTTGAATCACAAGACTGGCAGTTGGGAGTGGAAAGGGGTGTGGAGAGGAGATGGAGGGTTAAAAAAAAAACCTTAGGCTTAAATCTGATAATTCCAGTTATATAATAAGTTATATTTTTGGTATTTCTTTCAAGATTTGATGTATTTCTTAACGAGTTGATGTAAAAGAAGACGATTGACAATTACTCGAACAGATATATATGGACTCTTGAAAGAACTATACGAACCAAAAAAAGTAAAAGACCAGACAAATATACCTGCTATTTATAACTGCATTTTGTGAAGCCTGCTCTCGTAGTGAATCAACTATACTTATAACCAAACCATACCAACTTTCATGGTTATGAAATTAACTATAAGTTCATTTTAGTATATGAAGACTACTTTGAACGTGAGCTCATGCCACGTTTGGAAGAGAACGTGAGCTCATGCCACGTTTTCCGAGCTATAATTTTCTGTAGAAAATTTTTACCTTTTAAAAATTACACACTTTATTCCAATTTCTCAAAATGCATTCTAGATCATTCTTTTGTCAAAATAATCAATACGCGTATATGTAAAATGATCAAAACATGCATTCTAACCCTCTTTAACAAATCAATAACAACAATTACTCAAATCAAGGAATTAAGTTTTTTGATCGAAATTCGCCATTTTCACCTCAATTGGCTTCTTTTGCTTCTTTTTCCCATTGCTACAAAACAAACATAACAAAATATCAATACTTAACTAAACCCAAAAATCACACTAAATTGAAATAAAATACTAAAATATTGGATTGCCTCCCAATAGGCAACAAACTGTTTTTCACAAAAAAAATCTTTTAAACAAAGATTATCCAAGATTATAGAATAAGGAGAAAACATTGATCAATTAAACATGTTCCAAGGACAAAAAAAGAAGAAGAAGAACTTTAGGTCAAAGTTAGACTCTAATGATGCAGCATTGAAATGAAATCTGTCCTTTCACCAACTTATGTCTCACATCTCACAGTTATTTTTTCTATTCAATATACAATTTTTTAATGTTAAAATTTCAGTTTGGCTAGGTGTTACTTTATTTTTTAGAAAATATAACTAGGTGTTAGTCTTTTTTTGAAATGTATAGTTAATTATGGAACATATCGAAATGCAAGGAGTGCAATTACTGTGATTGCATATACTTATCCACTCATTAAGTGCAATTGAGGAAGGTGCATTTAAGTCATCACTTAAAACAAGTCTTATCCATGCTCTTAAAAGGAAGCAAAAATATGTTATTCCGTTTTTAAACCAATATTTTATGCAAATATCACTTTTATTGATACTCAAAAAGTTACAGAAGAGGGAAGACTATTGTGACATGGTCATGGTTGCAGTTTAGTATAGTCATAAATACATGGAAGATCAGGTAATCATATAGAAGTAACTCAGAAATCTAAGTATTAACTCATACAGTGCAATTGGAGTCATCCAGTGTCATGGTCGGAGCTGCTACTATGATGAACTTGAATTTTGCGCCGTCTTATAATTAATTTAATTTACTACGTGTGAAAATTTGACAAGGACCAATGTGGAACACGTTTTCACACATCGGTGACTAGGTCAGTGTGGAAATATCCTCGAAGATCACCAAATTAGCTTGGCCTATAAATTAAATATCCATTTCCTCAACCTTCAATCCTCATTTTTCAACAAAACGTATAGTTCTGCCAACACTCCAAAGGTACATCTATTCTTATTAGTATACAGCTATAACACCAGTCATTACCTTAAATGCATTGAATTTACTTTATAATTACAATAGCACTATGAATCATTTTACATTCCACCATTAATAGAAATAATAAAGGAAAAAACTCACTAAAACTAATAAAAAACTCATAGAATGACGCAAAGGGGAACAATAAATTATTTAGGAAGATAAAAACTTTAACTCAAATGGCATAAAAGAGAACAATATTCAAGTCATTTAAATTCAACAAAAACACGAAAACATTGATACTATTACAAAACAAAAGTGCTCTTGGGATAAAGGATACTTTGCTGCTTGCGCATTTGTGTTGGTTAGGATAAATCAAGTTTCAAAAAATATAAAAAAATATAAACGTTTAATATCACATTATTTTTATCTCAATTTCATTGATTTTTTTAAATTTTTGAGAAGAAAAGGAAAATCGAAAAGCATCATATTCACGTCGAAAGCACCTTGTCTGTTACTAGTGTGAATATATGTGTGTGTATATATGTATTATGTATATATATATATGTGTGTGTATGTACGTACATATAAATATGTGCGTATCCTACCATATGTCAAGTGCCTGAGCATTTAGCTACAGTGAAATCAAGAGAGAGTTTTGGACTAAAAGGAAAACTAAACATAGTTCTAAAACTGAAGGGGGAGGAAAGTCTAATTTTTTTCCTTAATATTAACCGTAAGATGTTATTTTCTTCTTGATTGCTTGAATGATTTTGTGTTGAATTTCATGATCTCTAATTCATTGAATTTCAAACAAAAAATGGGGATAAGTATGTAGATCTATTAATTTTGTTGTCACATTTTAAAGAGAGCATATCATTCGTTGCTCAAACCTATGCATTCTAAACTTATTTAGCATATGGTAAGATACACATTGTTTAGAGATGACCAAAAGAATGGTTGCAGAAAGCAGAAACTCTGAGGTGACATTGTTCCACTACAAATTGTCCGATCTGGATCACGTGAGGGTCAGCCGGCTTCACTGGTTCTAGTTCACTGATGTCGTTCTGTAACCCCCAAACATATTTTTCAGTATCAAAACCCAAAACAATTGAGTTCCCAAAATCAATTAAAATCCTTTCAAATAAACAAACGACCAGAAAACTAAATCCGACCAATTAATAAGAAACTGTATCACTCAGAAGAAGCTTAATCAGACAATTCAAGATACCGCCTACACATATGCATGTAGACAAGTAGAAAACATAAAATATTGCTTAAGAAAATTCAAGAATGTTATTGTTATTTTAATTTGCAACTCCTTATACTCTTCCAAACGTTTCTGTACAAGTTGTTTATGAGTTGATTCTCAAAACCACACACAAACTTGTAAAAGAAAGAAATCTAAGTCTAGCTAGGCATACAATCGCTATTTACCTTTCCAGTGCCAATAGCAGATTTGGCTGCAGCCATTTTTTCCTTAAAGAGCTAGCTAGCTAATTAATAAGGATGAAAATAGATATTTGTAACTGGTTACTGTCGAAAACTTGGTATAGCTAGGCCTATATTTTTCTGTTTTGTAACCAGTGACTAAGATCTCCTCTCACTATCAACTTCAGAATTCGAATTTGGAGTTGATTTAGTTATTTTAGCAAGTTGACACATGAACCGATGCCATCTTCAAGCATATTAAAGGCTCTTTCTCTTTTTTTGAAGGCTAGTACAGGAGCAGGTGACATTGCATGTTGTATGTATCACTTTAGTAGCAACTACTCACTAAATTCTTTTTTCTTAGATTAAAAAAATTAAAAAGCTGATTATTTGAAGTGTTGTATTACTATCAAACTTCTCCCCCAAGAAGACAAAAGACACTATCATACTATGTGAGCCCTGTTAAGTGTCATTTTTAGTGAAAAATTCAGAAAAACAATAGCCAAATAATTTAGAATAGAGAAACATAACTAACATCACGAGTATGCTTAGTAAGTACCAAGCATTTATAAAGAAAGACAGCTTCTTAGTTTGACTATTTCAAGTGTTTTATTACTATCAAAATTCTCCCTCACGAAGACATATAAAACACTATTATAGAATATTTAGTCCAGTTGATTAATGTCAATTTTAGTGAAAGATTTAGAAAAGCAATAGCCAAATAATTTAGATTAGAGAAACATGACTAACATCACAAGCATGCTTAGTAGGTAGCTATAAAGAAAGACAATTACTTAGTTTGGGAATGAATGGTTCGCACATTGATGTGTTACTTTCAATGATGATGAATTAAATATGATTTCTTGTACATATTCTCGTTGAAATTAAGTTGGAATATGGTAGAGATGAATGTGACTTACCAAAGAAAAATCCAAACTTTGTTTAAGAGGTCGTATAGAAATTTCTATTTGGCATATTTATGAGCTTGCCCATATCTAGTTTTAGAAAAAGAAGAATGAGTACTTCAACAGTTAAACCTAGAGAAATTATATCCATCAACTTTGAAATTTCTAATGAGAATTTTAATGTGCCAATGACTTCAATCTTCCAATTAGAAATTCACAGTTTCTCCTGTGGTTCACCCAATATTTGCTTTCACGTACATCTATGCTTCTGAATTAAGCGTACACTTGGGGTATGAATTAAATTAATTTATGGTTAACTTCCAAGTGAAGGATAGTTGTATAGTGACCAAGCCACAAATTGATCTTAAGACAATTACAGAGGCCCTCCATAATTATAAACTTGAAGCAACGTGCAGAAACCTATTTTGGTTTAACAAAGTTGAACCATGAGTGAAACAACAAACCCAATGAGCTGAACAATCATGAACAATTTGCTCCATGGCACTAACCAAACTCCTTTCCTCTTTGGCCCTTTCATCTTGTCCTAGCTTGATGATGGAAGCTTTCCTTCCAAGAATGATGAGAACATAGCGAGTGAGCGGGCAGGCTTGCTAGAAGGGATTTTCGGACTCGGAAAAATAGTAAAAGAGAGCTCGACCAGCCGTAGGATCAACAGTGACATACCCTGAATATTGATCAAACTTTACTCCTTTTGGTTCCCCTGGCAATGCGATGATTTTGTTGGCTGCTTTAAACCCCTCTTGAGGACTAATATAAACTGGCGAATACTGATGAGCTGAATCCTCATCAGTTATGTAATTGTTTGATCTGTTTAAGCTCTCAGGGAGGAGGAATTTTCGAAGGGTCTCGTATTTTTCTCCCTCGTAACATTTTATAAATGAAACTTGGCTTATGAGGGTAAGAAATATGACTAATGCGCCTTTCATCATTGACACGTTGAACTAGAAAGTGATTGTTTTATGAATCAATCCATTAGCATTCTATTTATAGTTTGGGAAACCAATGTTTAATCTATAGCACTATGTATTTGTTCGTTTCTTCCTGATAAATTTACTTTGGCATTAATAAATGGCATTTTCTAGACGGGATAAAATTCTGTCTTCCCGGTGTATTGTGACTTGATTTGGCTTTTGCGTAAACAAGCAGTAACAACATTAATTTTTCTCAAGCCAAAATTAAAGGATTTTGACATCTTACCAGAGACATAAAAGAAGGCCATCATGCACTGTTTTTAAATCGAGCCAGATTGACCGGTTTGACTGGTTAAACCATGAACAAGAGGTAATTTCTTGATTACCTCTATCCATGGAGTTTTCGATGTAATAACCATCTATTGTCGATCTTCCATTTCTCACACATTGTTCGCTCATGTTTCCTACTCTTTTTGAATCCCTAAACATGCTTTAAAAGTAACTTAAAAACAAGTTCAGTCAAAAAGAATAGATGACTCGACACATATAAAAATAAAATACTAAACACAAAATAAAAGACTCAACAAGACACTAAACATAACAAAAGGACACTAAACACAACAAAAACAAGAAAAGCAAGAAAAAATGTCTAAATTAATAAGGTTGTTTTTAGCACCGATATTGACAAAATCTTCCCCAATAATGGTGCTAAAAACTTGACGAGTACAGGGTATACATATAACAATTAGCTTATCCACAGTCAAATTTTACATTTATAACATTCAAAATACCCCACATGCGATTTTTCGCTAGTATATGAGTTGAGAGAGAGTATAGGGTATTAAAGGTCAAACCCACAGGGAAGAGTTTCAATTACCGGTGGTTTTCGAACTTTTTTATTATTTAGACTATCACTAGTGCAAGAAATTAAATCTACACTATAAAAGTAACAAAAATACAATAGAAAACTCCTAGAGATATGGAATTCCTTACTATTCTTGTAAGTGAAGTTACCAGTTAAGTGAATGCTATTATCTTGACTTGTTATGGCGTAATTTCCTCGTGTATGTGAAACCCACTCTCGTAGTAAATCAGCTATACTTGTAACTAAGCCATACCTACTCTCATGGTTATGAATTAACTACAAATTCATTTCTTTTATGAAATTCCATGAAACAAGTCACTAAAGCCACAAAGGTGCACCTCTACTCCCGTGAGCGAACTTCCTAGGTTTATCACTTCCTTGAACTAGTGCTAAATTTCAATTTTCATTGCAAACTTAACACCTTAAGATTATCACAATTAATGGACAGTTAATCATGATTAGAAAAGCAAAAATGATAAATAACTTACTCAAAATAATATCATCAAATAACCAAGTAAATATTACTAACAAGATGTAGAAAGTTCATCCACAACTCTAGGCATAAACTTTAGACGCACATATTGAAACATAAATCCAAAACTTGCATATTAACCATACTTAAGAATTCGATACAACAGATAAATAGTTGGAGAAGAGATAACCCTCGTCCCATGAGTTTCAACCCCTATTTCTTCATCTCCATTTTCATCCTAATCTAGCTAATATACAAGAGTGGATAACACACATAACTACCTAAACTATGCTATACTATACTAACCTAGCCAATGAACTAAGGAAATTCTAATGAAGACTAAATTTTTGTGGAATTTTTCTAGCCTTCCAAATTTTTTAAAATGGTCTCCAAAGGCTACTATTTATAGAGAATTTAAGCTCAAGTTGAGTTCTTTCTTCGTTAGCAAAATTGGCTTTTGAACTCACCAAGAGTTGTTCTCCAAGTTTCCACACCCTTCTTGGTCAGATATAGTCAAAATTCCTTGCTGGAATTGAGTTGGAAAGTTGTGTGAATAAGGAACAAGTTGCAGCTGAAAATGATGAATACCCAACCTTAGGTCGAGTATTGTATCCCACGCATTGCTTTTTGTAGGTTTGCTCAATTCTGGACAGATTTCATCCTTGCTCTATTTTTGATCCTACGTCAATTGATATTTTCTTGATGATAGAGGTTGAACTAACTCTTGTGTGAAACATGAAAGTTATAGTTCTTTGAGTTAGCTCTCCAATGCAGTAAGAATCATCCAATTAGGAGCTCTGTGGATCAATAAATGACCAAAATACCCTCAACTAGTCAGAAACTTTGTTTCAACTTTTGAAATTGCATTTTTGTATTTCGACTTTTTGACTGCAAATATGACTAAACTGGGTTTTGATGTCTTCATTTCAAATGTTGATCTACCTCTTAGATTCAAAATGATTCAAGAATCACCTCCATCTGATATTTTTAGCTCAACATATAGCCGAAATACTAAAAGGTGTCAAAGATAGAAAACTTGCATTTCATCCTTTGAGTATTTTGCACTTCATGTCTTCTTTAAAATCACTTCAAATCATCATCAATCATCCAATTATTTTCTCAATTCATGCCATTTGATGTTTGAATTATTAAAATCTACAAAAACATGAAGTTTTTACCATAAAATTCATAGAAATGCAATTTTTACCAGTTAAACCACAAAATGCATATTCTCACTAGAAACTTAATTAATTAGCTATAAAAGTAAATAAAACACACCAAAACTAACTAATAAAACTCGCTGAAAATTATATAAAATATTTACTTATCATAAGACTTAACTAGTCATCAGACTTCACAACTAGTCATGAATATGGTACCTAATTGACATACAAAACTCAAGGATTGGAAATTGCTTGCAAGTAATAGAGAAATAAAATGTCCAAATACAAACTCAAACACAGACGCCTTTTTTTATTTAATGGTTGATAAGTGACTAATTTACGTAATAATTGTATGATATTTCATGTTATTTTTAGTCACTTTAGTTATATTATTGGAAGAAAATGAATCATTTTGGCTATAATTGGTGAAAAATGCTTTCAAGTGATTAAATGAGGCTTTTATCACTTTTTAGTGGAATTTTGCGCATTTTGACAGTTTTGATACATCTTCGTATTTTGGCTATAACTTGAGCTACAATGATCGGATTGAGATGATTCTTAAACCAATTTGAAGATAAGAGATAGATCTACAACTTTGGTGAAGACATCTGAATCCAGTTTGAAGGTTTTCCAAGTCAAAAAGCCGAAGTACAGTAGCCAATTTCATTTGGTCGAAGCTGAAACAGGGCAATGAGCAGGCAAGGGTATTTCGGTCATATCTCAGCCTACACAGATCCAAATGAGGTGATTCTTGATGCATTAGAAAGATAACTCAAAAGGCTACAACTTTTGTGTTTTAGACATGAGCTTTTTCAGCCTCTAACATCAAGAAAAGATCGGTTGAAGTTGGGCCAAAAACAGAGCAAGTGATCCGCACTCGGATCCACTATTCATCCGAACCCTCGGCTGTTTCTGGGTAAGTGGAACCGAGCTCGGATCCATACGGATCCGAGGTACTGTAGCAGCCCAGATTTACTGTAGCAATCCGGCCGGAACTTGGCCGGATTTAGAGCCGGATTTCTGGCCGGATTGCGGTCAGAAAAGGCTGCTCTGTACGCGTAAAACTCAATTTCACTCCCACCAACTCACATGCGATGCTAGACATGTGAGAAACATTACCAGCTGTAAGGAGAAAGTGTAAAGCTTCATTTCTTGACCAATGTTCATCATTAAATAGCCAAATTCATTGCAAGAGAAGGGGGATTGGGGATCCAACAATAGAATAGAGAGAGATACGGGAGAAGCTTGAAGTTGCAGAAATGTAGCTCTTTCATCTCCCTAGTGTTAGTTTAGCTTAGCATAGAGTAGTATAGTTTGTCCATTCTTGTTTATTATCTAGATTAGGATGAAGATGGAGGATGAAAAAGGCAAGGAAGAAAGCTCATGTGACAAGGGTTGTATTCCTTCCAAACTCTTTATCTTTTGTACTTGATTCCAAGTTTAGTTAATATACAAGTTCTGGATTTTGTGTTGATTATGCATCTCTAAAGTTTATACCTTGGGTTTGGTTGAACTTTCTATAATTGTTAGTGTTTATTATTTAGTTATTTGATTGCTATGATTTGAGCAAGTTATTTAGCACTTTGGCTCTCTAAATCATGATTAATCTGGTACGATTGATTGTGATTATCTAAGGTGTTGTTTCTGCAATGAAAATTGAGATTTAACACTAGTTCAAGAAGTGCTAAACATAGGAAGTACACTCACGAAAGTAGAGGTGCACCTATGTGGTTTTTAGTGATTCATTTCATGTAATTTCACTGAAGAAATGAACTTGTAGCTAATTTCATAACCATGAGAATATGTATGGATTAGTTATAAGTATAATTGATTCACTACGAAAGTAGGATTCAAATGCATAAGGAAATTACACCATAACTAGCCTAGATGTAGTATTCAATGATCCAAATATAGCACTTGCATGAGTAGTTAGGGATACCATAACCTAAGGAGCTTTTATTTGTGTAATTTCAGTAGGTTAAATTTGTTATAATTCATTGATAGTCTAAATAATAGAGAAGCTTTAGTAATACAGGTAATTGTTCACTCTTCCTCGTGGGATCGACCCGATATATACCCTAAACTACTAGTTGACCTGTATACTTGCAGTGAACGGGTGTAATTTTGGATTTTTTAACTTGTACGTATGTAAAATACCCGTCAAGTTTTTGGCGCCGTTGACAGGGAAGATTTGGCAATATCGGTGTGAAGAGCAACTTTATTAGTTTAGACATAATATTAGTTATAATGTGAATGTTATTTTCTGTTATTTTTGTGTTTTATGTGTGTATGTGTTTCATTACCTATTTTTCTTACTAATTTTGCTTTTGAGGTTGTTTAAAAGCAATTTTAGGTGATGAGAAGGGTAGGTCAATTTGGAGGACAATGCTTGAGAAGTGGAAGAATGGCAATGGATGGTTATCAAGTGCAAAGCTCCTTCAACAGAGGTAACCAAGAATTTGCTGAATGTATGTCTTTTGAAGATGGTATAAGGTGCTTAAAGACTAAATTTGATATTATGATGTTACAAGTTCAACTGGACACAATTATGCATGAAATTGAGCAAGGGAGGAATGCTAATGCTTTTAATTCTTATCATGTGATTTGTGACTTGTGTGGAAGTTATCATGCTACTAATACATGTATGCAAGCATAAAATGTGGATTATTATGATGAATTAGAGCATTACAACCCCTGTTGTGATCAATATAGTGCTAATTGGAGCAATTCTCCTGCGTATGGTTGGAAAAGTCAATGTACTTATAGTGATTATTCATATTTTTATGATTACCAACCTGAAAGTGTCCAATATGAATCAAAACCATCTTGGGAGTTGGCAATAGAAAGGTTAGCTAATGCACCTCTGCCTTGGGAATTAGAGAATGAACCATTAGCTAATGATTCTAATGCATCTTGGGAGCTAGCTGTAGAAAATTATTCTAATCAATTTGATTCAGCAATAGAAAAAGCTAGCAAATGCAACTTCCGACCGTTTTGATAGGGTTGAGGAAAGAATAGATGAATTAGCTTCTCACTTTGGTAGAATACATGAGCAATTGAATGTATTGTGTGAAGTTATTTCTTCTAATAATTTGCAAAATGATCCTAGCATGAATGGTGGAAATGTTGTATGTGAAAATGGATTGCATTTGGATGAAAATGATGAATCTCAATTATATTTCAATGAGCAAATATCCATTTCACATGATAATACCTTTGAAACTAACTTTGAGCCTCAAGAGATGAGTTTTAATGACTCATTTTTCACCCCTCTTGAGGAGTGCAGTGAAAGTATAGGTTCTAAAGGTATTCCTGCCCAAGATACTCTCATGACATTTCCTTTGGTAAGTTCTCAAGTGGTGCATATTCATGGTAATATCTATGAAACACTTGGGATAGGTAAGTCACTTTCATTTCTCACATCATTAGATCATGTGGCTTTGGCTATAAAGTCACCATTTAATGATCCACCATAGCCTAAAATGGTGGATTATTAGTTAACTAAACCTCCTTGAAAAATGAGGAGAAATAGTCAAGCTATTGACTTTAAAGAAGCGCTTATTGGGAGGCAACCCAATGTTTGTTTAAGTTGCTGTTACTTTGGAGTGATTTTATGTTTAAAGTATAAGTTTGAGTAATTTTGTTGTTTTTCATTTGTAAGTTTTGGAAAAGTGACCAAATGAGGTGAAAAAGGCGAAGTTTGATCAAAGATCTCAATACCTCAAATTCAGTAATTGTGGTTTTTGATGCATTAAAGAGGTTTAGAATGCATGTTTAGATCATTTTACATGTGCGTGAATGGTTTATTTTGACATAGAAATGATCTAGGGTGTATTTTGAATAATTGGGGTCAAACTGAAAATTGCAAAAATTCTGCAATAAGTGCAGATTCAATGGATCCGAGCTCGGATCCACTTCTGCAATCAGAGAAAAATTTCGAGCTTCTTGATCCGAGCTCAATCATCATGATACGACCTCGGATCCTTTCAAATACGAAGGCTTGGATCACTTTTCAACTCGACTTTTCTTCATGTTGGCTTGTTTTTAGTAAATCTTAGTTGTTCGATTAATGTTTTTATGTATTTTATAGGTGGCAATGGCAAGAGTTCATGCAAATGATCTCAATTGCAAAGGTGTTTATATTGAGGCAAAAAGGGAGTTTTCATGTTCATTTGCCGCATTTCATGCATTTAAAGTGTTTCATGTTTAAGTTATATTAATGCATGATCATGTTAAACTTGAATTTTATTCAAAGAACATGAAAGTAGGTGGAATGCGGAAGGTTGGCCAAGCAAATTTGGAGGAAAAACTGCAGAAAACAGCTTTTTCTGCAGCAAATCCGGCCAAATATTGGCCGGATAGTCAGGGGAGAAAGAAAAATTTTTTTCCGAGCTCTCTGGCCAGAATCCGGCCGGATATGCAACAGTAAAAAAAAAATGCCCAGAATCCCTGCTCGAATCCCTCCAATTTCTGGCCGGATTGTGAACAGTAACCAGCGTGAGATGAATCCGTTTCACGGATTTCTCACAATTTTTCTCCCTCTTCTTCAACCCAACTCACACACTAATACCTCAAACACACACCACTCACTAAAACACCACTTTTCACCATTTAATCTTCAAATAACCTTCACCAAATCACTTTCTCCTATCCTCTAGAGTGAATTTCATAGTTCATATTTTTTCAAAAAACAACTCTAAAGTGGTTTCAAGCTTACCAATAGTTAGGGTTGTACTTTCTTGAATCACTCAATTGAGGTCAAATTGGAGTAAGTTTCTTGGGGGTTTTCACATCATATTCATCTCTAAACATCACCAAACCACCTTGAGGTAACAAATCTTCACCTAACTTTGTTATTTGAATTTTGCCATGATTGAATATTTTCTATTTTTAGGCAATTTTTAATATGTGAAGTTAGGTGCATTTATTTGAGCTTATTGATGCTATTGGTGATTGTTAGTGATGAATAAATTTTGTGATTTGCATTTATTGTACTTATTTGGTGAATTCTTGCTAGTTTTATGCTTAATTTGGCTTGATGACGAAGTTGCATATTAAGTGGCCAATGTAGCATTTTAATTAGTTTAGTGGGAGTTTTTGATAATCATGTGAGTAATTTAGATTACCTAATGAATGAAAAGGTGCTTGATTGAATGATTTCTTGAATTCTTAGGTAATTCTAAAAGAAGAGGTGAATTGAAGATGGCCTTAATTGATGAAATTCATAAATGCACTTACAATTTTTGTGGTTCAATAGTTTTTAGTATTTCATGAACTCTCACGAAGGTCATTTATATTTTGGTTTGGTGTGTTTGCCTCCATTTTGAGATTACTTTTGTACTTGAAGGGATTTGATCATTGATGACAAAATGTATAAATGGAACTTATTTTGTTCATGATTGTGGGTTTTTTGTGTGAAATTAGCTTCCCTTTGCTTTGGATACTAATGCATATATTTGATTAGCAAAGATTAGCTCATTTCATGTTTTTATCCCTTGAACATTGTATGGTTCCACATGCTGGATCATTTTTCCTTTTTCCTTGAATTGCATGGTTTTGTTGATTGCAACCTTTTATTTTTAAGAAATTTATTTGTTTTGATTTTGTCTTTTTCAGGGAACTCCCCATTCTTTCTCAAATACGGTTGGAAATTCATCACATTGCCATGGATTTGGATCGCGCAAGTCATAAGGGGAGTATTTTCTTTTACTCTTTATTTATTTTCCTTTTCTCACATTGAGGACAATGTGAAGTTTAAGTGTGGGGGAGGAAATATTTGAACTTGCAAATACTTTCTATGTGATGATATTTTGTAGATTTAAATGCTTAGAAATGTTGGAATTGTGTTTGAATTATTTGCCATGTGGATAATTTGCTTGAAATTGAGTTTGTTGGCAGGGAGTTTTCATCTATTTATAAGGAGAAACTCTGTAAAAAATTTTCTAAAATCTTTTCCAATATTTCACTATAGCCCAAAAGTTCTTCAAATTTTTGCATTTTCATTCAAAAAGGGCTAATTTGTTCCAACCTTAAGTGTTTGATTCTTCCAATTGTTGAAACTTTATGTGTATTTTGGAAGGTTTAGTCCTCATTTAACTTGGAAATGATTATTATGCAATTAGGATTTTTACATTTTAGAAAGTATATTCGGTAAAGTGAGGAAAAT
>NC_040037.1:11211085-11270331 GCF_003713205.1 Coffea eugenioides
TTTTGTTTCTTTATTTTTTTTTTTTTGAAGGAACAAAAGACTTAGTCTATAGCCCTTAGAGCCTTTTGACGCGAACTCCAACATTTGATAGATGGAGGAGCCCGGTTACTCAGCTCCAATCGCTACAGGACCACGCACTCATAGCAACTACTACCTTTTGACGCGAAAATCGACACTTTAGGTGAAGATCCCCGGTTACTCAGTAGTAACTACTAGCAGAGTACAGTCAGCTCTTATTTACAACCATACAGCACAATAACTAAAAATAACACAAAAATAACAGCAGCCAGCCTCAAATTTCCAAATATGGAGAACTAAAATTAATAACTGGACCAATTCACATAAAAAATGCCAACTATCATTCCCTATGCCTAGAAAAGTTAACCAAAAATTGGAAAAGTCAAGCAATTACCGATATTCACCAGAGAGATGTTCATGAACTCAACCATATTAATTTAATACCCTTTTATTAATAAAACTTGGCAATAGCATAATTAGAGGCAACAATCCAGCATCAAAACTTGGTATTCATTTAAGGACTGACCACTAGAAAGAAAAATAAAATAAAATAAATGAAAAATAGGCAAAAACTAACTAAAAATAAAGGAAAAGCCCCTAGAAACTAAAAACAAAAATACTAGCACCCCAACTGATCTCCCCACACCTAAATCACACATTGCCCTCAATGTGATAAACTAACAGCAAAAGGAAGGAGAAGGGCAACGGTACTTCCCTGAAGTTGTCAAAACAGGGGTGGGTCGGGCGGGGTACTGCCAAATTCCGCACCATGTTATGCAGGTCGACGTCAATGTGGGTCACTCGAGTCTCCAGTCTCTCAACTTGCATTCGGAGTTGGACCCAGTCGTTAGCCCCTGGTTGGTCCCGCTGCTTTAGCCCAAATGCAATAACAATGCAGTCCCAAAACCGCAACAAGTTGCTCCAATGAATTTAGCATTGAAATGAAAAGGACACAAATACTCCACACAAGGCAAATAGAGGCAGACCTACTTCAATAAGCAACGGAAATGGCCAACAGGAGCCGTCCAATGCACCAATTAAATGTAATAAATCCCAACCAAAGGCAGCACAATAGACTCCAGGCAGAAAGTACCAAATGATACTCAATTGACACCAAAAACGATCCCAACAAAGCAGCAAGATCGAAGGATACTCAGTCACAGATGCTCAATCATATCGAAATAAGAAATTGTAAGCAAATTAGCACAACCAGTACCACTGGTGCATGCACAGGAAAGAAGGGAACCACATGGCCAACCCAATTAATAACATGCACAACTGAGGTACCCCAAAGGCTAGAAAAGTACCCTAACAACACAGCAAATTGAATGAATATACACTGGGTCTCCAATTCAGTCAAAATAAGATCAAGGGGCACGATACAGAAACTAACAAAGCAGAACTCAAGTGATACCAACAGGGACCCCAACAGAGCAATGAATTCAACCAATTGGAGCAAGTGAAACTCAACAAATGTCACCAATTGGACATTCGATTACCCACTTCCAGATACCAAACCTTAAGGATTTTAAGAATCCCAGCAAACAGGCAATTCCAGCAACTATCGATTAGAATTCGAGGAAATTTAAGAATTGTAAGCAACACCGCAACCAGTACCACTGGTGTATACACAGGGAGGAATTAAATCAAATGGCCAACAATTCAATAAATATCTGAAAATATCCCCACATATGGCAGCAATTAAACCCAAATCTGTCCAAAATTTACCCTAGAAAATGCCCAAATCAACACCTTCTTTTATCCATCAAGAAACCCAAATACAAAAGCTCAAATTCCAGCAATTTAAGGACCCGAAAAATACTAATCGAGGTAGAAATTTCAATACCTGTACCTGTCAAAACTCGACAGGTGGTGACGCGTGGCAAGGAGATGGCGGACAGTAGCAGCGGGTCGCGCGAGGTGGAGCAGCTGCGCGATGGTCGCGCGAGGAGAAAGAGAGTGCGAGGTTGCGGCAGGGAGAGCTAGCTGGCGACCAGCGTGCGAAGGAGAGCTGGTGGTGGTCCGTGAGGTGGAGCTCGGAGCTCGGAGGCGGCGGTGGAGCTGAGGCTGCTGCAGAGGTGGGAACGAACTGGAGGGAGGCGCAGCGTCTGAGAGAGCGGCGTCGCGGAGAAAGGGCGGCGTGTGGCTGTCGGGCGCGACTGGGGTTAGCTGGGCGCGGCGAGGGGTGGAGTTGCGGCGGCGGTCAAAGGCGCTGGTGAGTGGACTTGTGGGCCGCGGCGTGCTGGGGTCGCGGCGTATGAAAGAGACGGGAGAACTGGAGCTTGGAGGTGGTGGCGATGGACGCGAGCTGGGGTGGCGCGCGATGGGAAAGCCAAGGGAGGTGGGTCTGCGTGCGCTGGGTGCGGCGTGAGAAGGGAAAGGGAAGTGAGGAAGAAAAAAAGAAAGTAGAGAGGAAGAAAGAAAGAAAGAAAGAAAGAAAAGAAGAAAAAGGAAAAAGAAAAGCGAGAAAGAAAAAAAGAAAATAAATAAAAGTAAATAAAATGATTTTGGGGTTTTTTTTCAATTTTTTTTCGAATTTAAATTTGCAAAATTTGAATTTTTGAAGAAAAAGAAAGAAAAATGCCTTTTTGAATTTTTGAATTTTCTCAATGTGAAATTAAAAATTTTTTTTTGAATTCATTTTTGGGTCGTCAAACACCGCGTAGGCACGCCAAGATTGTAAAACGTCCACTGACCATGAGACTTGAATTTAGACGCTTAACGCGTGCCCTCCTCGCGTGGGCACGCCAAGATTACCTATTCTGGTCATAGTGAGGAAACATCAAGAGTGATTAGTACCCAAGTGAGAAACGACATATTTAAGAAATTGAACACAAAAATAACAAAATCAACAATTGGGTTGCCTCCCAGAAAGCGCCTTTCTTTAATGTCTTTGGCTAGACATTGTTATGTCTTGTTCATGGAGGATAAAATCTTGTGACTCGCTTCAATGCTTCATCTTCAATGTGATCCTGGTAACCCTCATAGATGGAGTAATTTTTTAGCACACGAGCTACGGTCTTCTATGGACTAGTTGATGGCGCCAAATAATCAAGCATTGATCGCAATTCTTCATCCACTCCTCCATCAAGAGCATTCAACGGTTCAAGATATTTGACCATAGCTACTCTTAACTCATTCCTGCCATGAGACTCAAAAACTTCCGGTATAACAAAATCAACCTCATTAACAGAAATCATAGAGTAAGAGTTAAGAAAATGCGGGTTAGGGAATGGAGGTGGTGTCACCACATTTGATGATTCTTCACTGGATTCTTTCACTTGAATGGGTTGCGGTTGGGGTTCCATTTCTTCCTTTTCGGCTTCTTTTTCAACTGCATCTGTAGATCTCTCATTTTGACACTCTTGCATCTCCTCATCACTAGTCAAGCAAATTGCACTCTCATTTTCTTCAAAATCAACAATGGTTTCTGAGGGCAATTCTTCAATTTGAGAAGCCAATCGATTTATTTTGGATGTCAATAGACATATTTGATATGCCAGATTACTCATTGCATCCTTCATCATCCCATTTCTCATTTGTGTCTCCTGTTGGAATTGATATGTATTAGTAGTTATTAATTCAACTATTTCTTCAAGAGACATACCTGACATAGATGATGATTCTTGAGACTCATACTGCTGAAAATTCATTGGCCCTGTTGTATAATTATAACTGGAGTTATCCCACCATCCTTGATCATACCCGTTTGGATTAGGGTTATACCACGTTTGAGACCATGGTGAAAAATCTCCATAATTATTGAGTGGGACACTCAGATTATCTTGATATTCGGGGCACATACCGGTCGAATGATCCCTGGCATAACAAATTTTACAGGTTGCAGCAGCCATTCTTTCTCTAATAGAGTTTACTGCCTCTGAATATGCAAACTTAGCAAAAAAACTAGTCTCATCGCCTTCCCCGGAAACAAAATCCAGTCTATCACCAAAATACGGAGTGTTAGAAGCCATAAACTACAATAAAAAAAATAAGAGAAAAATAAATAAAAAATAAAAAATAAAAACAAGATGAACTCAAAAAGAAACAAATTAATCTGGCACCAGTCCCCGGCAACGGCGCCAAAAATTGACAGGCGTCAAACCTGTGCAATAATAAATACCTGCTTAAATAAAATACAAATTCTGTATATAGAGGTAAGCAGGGTCGAATCCACAGGGACTGGGGATAATCTAATTTCTTCTCAAGTTCCAGATATGGGGGGTTTTTGAAAATGATAGTAACTAAATTACTTGGGATAAATTAAAATAAAATAAAATAACTACAATTCAAATAACTAATTATCACAATAAAAATAATAATGGACGAACTCTAGTCAAGAGACAACTTCGGAGATGGTTCACTTAATTCGATCACAGATGCAAGGATTATTCCAGTTACTATCTGATAAATTAGTTATAGTTGTCATACACGCGATAAACAACCAACTCTTCCTCAATTTGTCGATAGCCAAAGTACGACCGTTGACTATTTCTCTAATAAGGAAACAACCCTAGGTACGACCATAGAAGTTCAATTCCCTAATTGCATGAATAATTAGAAGAGCCAAATTCTAACCAATCAACACGCTACGAGGGTCTCTTTAAGTTAGCCTGTCTATCTCCCTGACACAAACCCAATCATGCCAGTTGCCACCAGTTTAGAATAATTAAACAATTATGGATTTAACTACCCTAATTGGCTTCAGGTTATTGAATTAATCTAGAATCCGGGCCCTGGATAATCGAATAATAAAACAACCATATGAACATAAAGCAGAAGATAAACGGATACCAGTGAATAATGGAAATAAATAAAAACTAATTCGATCTCACAAATTTAGTAGAACCAAGTCCTCCGTTGTTCCTCGACTAGACGAACTTAGCCATGCCTCATGAGAAAATCTCCAAGTAATTTAATTGAGGTCCAGGCCATCAAAGGAACCAATAAAGAATAAAACTAAACTATGCTAAAAACTAAGCTAGAACTCTTGATAAGAAAACCTCCTGTATGTTTGCCTTTTTTAAAGCCAAAGGAAAATGACTCATGCTATCTAGTGGTCCCCACGGATTAGGAGTCAAAGAGCAAAAAGAATTGGAGCTCTGCCGAATTCCCCTTGTTCAAGCCTTTACGTTTCTCACTTAAAGACCAAAGGAAAGTGACTAATGCTCCCGTGGTCCCCGCACAAATTGAGAGTCAAAGTACAAGAAGAAAGCCCCTCCAATTCCACTTTTCTCGTTTCCTCTTCATAAGAGGACTCTTAGTCGGCGCCGCTTCATCAGCACAAGGAAAGGGGGATCCGTTTCTTCTTAGCAATGTGGGCCAGGTTTGTATATCCACTGGAGGCTCTAGCGTGTGGAGGATTCTTCTCAATAAAATCTTCTTTTTAGCATTTCTTGCTCCAATCCCTGAAATTAAGTCCAAATACCAAATATAAGTAAATATTACTAATTAAAACAATATTTGGCAAGGACAAAGGGGAAATTAATAATAAAATTACTAACAATTAACACCCTATCAATTCCCCCCACACCTAAATCATGCTTGCCCTCAAGCATAAGAACAACAATTGAACACCAAAATTTGACAATGGCTATTGCTTTAACTATCATATTGCCAAGATACCCAGAAAAACATATATCAAGCATCACAGTTAAGATCCAAGAAAAATCACCCCGGTTAGCATCTAAACTACCAACTCCTCCAATTTAAAGCAAACTAATCTAAGCAAAAGGAATGGTTGCTCACATTTATCAGCAAATGGTCCAACTATTAACCAAAATCTCGACATTAAGATCACAAACCGGCAAGCTGACTTATTCACATACTAACACAATCTTTACTTTACTTCTCTTTTTTTTTCTTTTTTTTTCTTTTTTTTTGAAGTAACAAAAGACTTAATCTATAGCCCTTAGAGCCTTTTGACGCGAACTCCAACATTTGCTAGATGGAGGAGCCCGGTTACTCAGCTCCAATTGCTACGGGACCACGCACTCATAGCAACTACTACCTTTTGACACGAAAATCAACACTTTAGGTGAGGATCCCGGTTACTCAGTAGTAACCACTAGCGGAGTACAGTCAACTCTTATTTGCAACCATATAGCACGATATCTAAAAGCAATACAAGAATAACAGCAGCCAGCCTCAAATTTTCAGACATGGAGAACTAAAATTAATAATTTGACCAATTCACATGAAAAATGCCAACAATCATTCCCTATGCCTAGAAAAGTTAACCAAAAATTGGAAAAGTTAAGTAATTATTGATATTCACCAAAGAGATGTTCCTGAACTCAACCACATCAACTTGATACCTTTTATTATTAAAACTTGGCAATATCAGAATTAGAGATAACAACCCTAGATCAAACTTGGTGTCCACATAAGAACTGACCACTAGAAAAAAAGAAAAGAAAATAAACGAAAAAGGAGATAAATATCAAACTAAAAACAAAGGAAAAACCTCTAGAACCTAAAAACTGAAAATACTAGCACCACTATGATCCCCCCCCCCACACCTAATTCACACATTGCCCTCAATGTGATAATGTAACAGCAAAAGGAAGGAGAATGGCAACGGTGCTTCCCTGAAGTTGTCAAAACAGGAGTGGGTCGGGCGGAGTGCTGCCAAATTCTGCGCCATGTCATGCAAGTCGACGTCAATGTGAGTCACTCGAGTCTCCAGTCTCTCAACTTGCATTCGGAGTTGGACCCAGTCGTTAGCCCCTGGGTGGTCCCCTGCTTAGCCAAATGCAATAACAATGCATCCCAAAACCGCAACAAGTGCTCCAATGAATTTAGCAATTGAAATGAAAAGGACAAAATACTCCCACACAAGGCAAATAGAGGCAACCTACTTCAATAAGCAACGGAAATGGCACAGGAGCCGTCCAATGCACCAATTAAATGTAATAAATCCCAACCAAAGGCAGCTCAATAGACTCCAGGCAGAAAGTACCAAATGATACTCAATTGAGGGCAAGCATGATTTAGGTGTGGGGGGTATTGATAGGGTGTTAATTGTTAGTAATTTTATTGTTAATTTTCCTTTGTCCTTGCCAAATATTGTTTTAATTGTTGATATATACTCATTTTTGGTATTTGGACCTATCTACAGGAAGTGGAACTGAGAAATGCTAAAAAGGGAATTTTATTGAGAAAAATCCTCCACACCTTAGAGCCTCCAGCAGATATACAAGTCGGGCCCATATGGTGCTACCAAAAACTCCATTTTCGGTTGCTGATGGAGAGCTCTTATTATCGGTAGTTGGCTTGTACGTGTAGGAGTCCTCCTACCAAAAGGAAACAAGAGAGTGGAATTGGCAGGAGCTTTCCTCTTGTACTTGGACTTCCAATTTATTCGGCGGGGACCACGGATAAGAAGCATAAGTCATCTTTTGGACTTTAAAATGAGAAACAAACGTATAGAGGGTGGCTTTTGTTCCTAATTCGGTGGGGACCACGGAGAAAAGTTAGGCAATTGTTTTAGAATAGGGAACTTCATTCTTTTGGTTTGGTCCAACTCTTTCGTTTATTTATTTTGCCCTGTTTCCGTTTCTTCGGGGGACAGCTTTTAGCATAGTTTTAGTTTTCTTTTCTTTCTTGGCTCTTTTGATGGCCTGGACCTCAGTTGAATTACGGGGAAATTTTCTCATGAGGCGTGGCTAAGTTTCTGATCTAGTCGAGGAACAACGGAGGACTTGGTTCTACTAAATTTGTGAGATCGAATTAGTTTTTATTTATTTCTATTATTCACTGGTATTTGTCTATCTTCTGCTCTATGTTCATATGGTTGTTTTATTATTCGATTATCCAGGGCCCGGATTCTAGATTAATTCAATAACCCGAAGCCAATTAGGGTAGTTAAATCCGTAATTGTTTAATTATTCTAAACTGGTGGCAACTGGCATGATTGGATTTGTGTCAGGGAGATAGACAGTCTAACTTCAAGAGACCCTCGTAGCGTGTTGATTGGTTAGAATTAGACTCTTCTAATTATTCATGCAATTAGGGAATTGAACTTCTATGGTCGTACCTAGAGTTGTTTCCTGATTAGAGAAATAGTCAACGGTCGTACTTTGGCTATCGACAAATTGAGGAAGAGTTGGTTGTTTATCGCGTGTATGACAACTATAACTAATTTATCAGATAGTAACTGGAATAATCATTGCATCTGTGATCGAATTAAGTAAACCATCTCCGAAGTTGTCTCTTGGCTAGAGTTCGTCCATTATTATTTTTATTGTGATAATTAGTTAATTGAGTTGTAGTTATTTTATTTTATTTTATTCCAAATAATTTAGTTACTCTCATTTTCAAAAACCCCCCATATCTGGAACTTGAGAAGAAATTAAATTATCCTCAATCCCTGTGGATTCGACCTTGCTTACCGCTATATACAGAATTTGTATTTTATTTAAGCAGGTATTTATTATTGCACAGGTTCGGCACCTGTCAGGAGTGTTGGCAGAACTATACGTTTTGTTGAAAAATGAGGATTGAAGGTTGAGGAAATGGATATTTAATTTATAGGCCAAGCTAATTTGGTGATCTTCGAGGATATTTCCACACTGACCTAGTCACCGATGTGTGAAAACGTGTTCCACATTGGTCCTTGTCAAATTTTCACACGTAGTAAATTAAATTAATTATAAGACGGCGCAAAATTCAAGTTCATCATAGTAGCAGCTCCGACCATGACACTGGATGACTCCAATTGCACTGTATGAGTTAATACTTAGATTTCTGAGTTACTTCTATATGATTACCTGATCTTCCATGTATTTATGACTATACTAAACTGCAACCATGACCATGTCACAATAGTCTTCCCTCTTCTGTAACTTTTTGAGTATCAATAAAAGTGATATTTGCATAAAATATTGGTTTAAAAACGGAATAACATATTTTTGCTTCCTTTTAAGAGCATGGATAAGACTTGTTTTAAGTGATGACTTAAATGCACCTTCCTCAATTGCACTTAATGAGTGGATAAGTATATGCAATCACAATAATTGCACTCCTTGCATTTCGATATGTTCCATAATTAACTATACATTTCAAAAAAAGACTAACACCTAGTTATATTTTCTAAAAAATAAAGTAACACCTAGCCAAACTGAAATTTTAACATTAAAAAATTGTATATTGAATAGAAAAAATAACTGTGAGATGTGAGACATAAGTTGGTGAAAGGACAGATTTCATTTCAATGCTGCATCATTAGAGTCTAACTTTGACCTAAAGTTCTTCTTCTTCTTTTTTTGTCCTTGGAACATGTTTAATTGATCAATGTTTTCTCCTTATTCTATAATCTTGGATAATCTTTGTTTAAAAGATTTTTTTTGTGAAAAACAGTTTGTTGCCTATTGGGAGGCAATCCAATATTTTAGTATTTTATTTCAATTTAGTGTGATTTTTGGGTTTAGTTAAGTATTGATATTTTGTTATGTTTGTTTTGTAGCAATGGGAAAAAGAAGCAAAAGAAGCCAATTGAGGTGAAAATGGCGAATTTCGATCAAAAAACTTAATTCCTTGATTTGAGTAATTGTTGTTATTGATTTGTTAAAGAGGGTTAGAATGCATGTTTTGATCATTTTACATATACGCGTATTGATTATTTTGACAAAAGAATGATCTAGAATGCATTTTGAGAAATTGGAATAAAGTGTGTAATTTTTAAAAGGTAAAAATTTTCTACAGAAAATTATAGCTCGGAAAACGTGGCATGAGCTCACGTTCTCTTCCAAACGTGGCATGAGCTCACGTTCAAAGTAGTCTTCATATACTAAAATGAACTTATAGTTAATTTCATAACCATGAAAGTTGGTATGGTTTGGTTATAAGTATAGTTGATTCACTACGAGAGCAGGCTTCACAAAATGCAGTTATAAATAGCAGGTATATTTGTCTGGTCTTTTACTTTTTTTGGTTCGTATAGTTCTTTCAAGAGTCCATATATATCTGTTCGAGTAATTGTCAATCGTCTTCTTTTACATCAACTCGTTAAGAAATACATCAAATCTTGAAACAAATACCAAAAATATAACTTATTATATAACTGGAATTATCAGAATTAAGCCTAAGGTTTTTTTTTTAACCCTCCATCTCCTCTCCACACCCCTTTCCACTCCCAACTGCCAGTCTTGTGATTCAAACTTTGAACTTGACGGAGGAGGAAGCTCTTAAGCTTGGACCAACCCGGCCCAGGGGCATGAAGCCAAAAGTTCGAGTGATGATAAAACAGTAACATAAAATTATAGGCTTAGCAACAGTAATTAGTATAATTCCACACTGACCTCATCACGGACGTGTAAAAACGTGTTCCATGCTGGTGGACCATGATTTTGGTGATTAGGTCCAACAAGACAAATTAATTTATTGGGTAATTTCCACGTTTTTAGGCCTATAAATACGAGGAGTCTGGTTTGTTATTTTCATTCTACCAAGTTTTCTCGAGTCACAACCAGTTACAGATATCTATTTTCATTCTTATTAATTAGCTAGCTAGATCTTTAAGGAGAAAATGGCTGCAGCTAAATCTGCTATTGGCACTGGACAGGTGAATAGTGATTGTATGCCTAGCTAGACGTAGATTTCTTTCTTTTTCAAGTTTCTGCATGGTTTTGGGAATCTAACTCGTAAACAACTTGTATGGAAAAAGTATAAGGAGTTGCAAATTAAAGCAATTTCCAACATTCTTGAATTGTCTTAAGCAATATTTTATATTTATAGCTGTCTACATGCATATGTCGGGAGGCGATCTCTTGCATTGTCTGCTTAAGCTTCTTCTGAGTGATACAATTTCTTATTAATTGGTTGGATTTAAAATTTCTGGTGGTTTGTTTATTTGAAGGATTCTAATTGATTTTGGGAACTCAATTGTTTTTCGTTTTCTTATTGGAAAAAATGTTTTGAATTTACAGACCGACATCAGTTCGCTAGAACCAGTGAAGCCGGCTGACCCTCACGTGATCCAGATCGGACAATTTGTAGTGGAACAAGCTCACCACGGCAAGTTGCTTTTTGTCGCCGTGGTTGGCGGATTCACGTGGAGCGTTATTGGAGGCAATTACTACGCACTTATCATTGAAAATCAGGATTATGAGGGCGCCACATATCTGCACAAAGCACTTGTTTTTGAGACCCCAGATGGAGTCTTGACACTCATCTGGCACAAGAAATAATCAAACACTGCCGTTGATCAACTGACTATCAACGTTTTCATGTACTTTAATTATCCAGTGTCTGTGGTGTGGTTTTCAGTTTATGCATGGATGATGTACTGCTGGCATGCATACATCTCCCCATTGTTGTACTAGCATGTAAGGTGCACTTGTACCCGCAAGAATGCACCGTTAAATAAAAAAAGTGGTCTGCTTTTGAGTTTGTTTCTTTGTACGAACACAAATGCAACATTTAATAAATAAAAACAGCCGTCTGTGTTTGAATTTGTATCTGTTTTACTGAGTTTTGTATGTCAACTAAGTATTATATTTATGACTAGTTGTAAAGTTTTACTGGTTAAGTATTATTTAAAATGAATCCAAACCTTAAAAAGAACTGAAAGATTAACAAATGTAACTCGAAAGCAAGAGTTCAAAGATGAGAGCTTCTACCTTTTACAACCATTCCTTTGGACATCTCTAAACAATGTGTATCTGACCATGTGTTAAAATAAGTTTAAAGTGCATAGGTACGAGCAAAGAATCATCTGCTCTCTTTAAAATGTGACAACAAAATTAATAGACCTACGTACCGTTGGATTATAATACTTATCACCATATTTTGTTTGAAATTCAGTGAATTAGAGATAGTGAAATTCAACACAAAATCATTCAAGCAATCAAGAAGAAAATAACATCTTATGGTTAATATTAAGGAAAAAAATTAGATTTTCCTCCCCTTTCAGTTTTAAAACTATGTTTATTTTTCCTTTTAGCCCAACACTCTCTCCTGATTTGATTTCACTGTAGCTAAATGCTTTAGGCACTTGACATATTGTAGGATACACACGTATATATACGTACATGCATACACAAAATATATATATAACACACACACACGCTAGTAACAAAGTAGGTGCTTTCCATGTGAATATGATACTTTTCGATTTTCCTTTTCTTCTCAAAAATTTAAAAAAAGTCAATGAAATTGAGATAAAAATAATGTGATATTAAACATTTATATCTTTTTTTTATATTTTTTGAAACTTGATTTATCCTAACCAACACAGATGCGCAAGTAACAAAGTATGCTTTATCCCAAGAGCCCTTTTGTTTTGTATCAGTATCAATGTTTTCGTCTTTTGGTTGAATTTGGATGACTTGAATGTTGTTCTCTTTTATGCCATTTGAGTTAAAATTTTTATCTTCTTGAATAATTTATTGTTCCCCTTTATGTCATTCAATGTATTTTTTATTAGTTTTAGTGAGTTTTTTCCTTGCACGTGATCATTTTTAGGGGCAAATTTGTCAAGTCAAATTTCACATAATTTGATTTTTTCGTCCCTCACATTTTACAAAATAAATTTTTTCGTCCCTCACATTTCAAAAAAATAAATTTTTCTATCCCTCACATTTAACAAAATGAATTTTTTTCATCTCTCATTGATCATGTGTACGAATAGTTTTTATTTTTTAAACCCATGTATATATCTATTTGATTTCACCTAAGCAATATGAATAGCATGTAATATATCTGTATTTGATTTAATTTACAACTACAATTAGGTTATTCAGTTGAAATTAAATAGAGACATATTACATGTTATTCGTACTGTTCAGGTGAAATCAAATAGACATATATATGTGAGTTTTCAAAAATAAGAAAAGACTATCGCACACATGATCAATGAGGAATGAAAATTTTTATTTTACAAAATATGAGAAATGAAAAAATTAATTTTGTGAAATGTGAAAGACGAAAAAATTCAATTTGTGAAATGTGAGGGACTATAGATCAGATTATGTGAAATGTGTTTGACAATTTTACCCCTAAAAAATGATCTTGTGCAAGACATGTGGTAGATTTCGGCAAAAAATTAGTCAAAAATCTAGATAGGGACCAAAATTGACCGATATGAATTTGTAGAGGACGTAAAATTACACTTTTAAAAGTAAGGAATGAAAAAATTTATTTTACAAAATGTGAGGGATGTTTTAAACGATTTTCCCTTTTAACTAATTATAAGACGGCGCAAAATTCAATTCCATCATAGTAGCAGCTCCGACCATGACACTGGATAACACCAATTGCCCTGTATGATTTAATACTTAGATTTCTGAATTACTTCTATATGATTACCTGATCTTCCATGTATTTATGACTATACTAAACTGCAAACATGACCATATCACAAAAGTCTTGCCTCTTCTGTAACTTTTTGAGTATCAATAAAAGTGATATTTGCATAAAATATTGGTCTAAAAACGGAATACAGATTTTTACTTCGTTTAAGAGCATGGATAAGACGTGTTTTAAGTGATGACTCAACTCAAATGCACCTTCCTCAATTGCACTTAATGAGTGGATAAATATCTGCAATCGCAATAATTGCACTCTTTGCATTTCGATATGTTCCATAATTAACTATACATTTCTAAAAAAAGACTAACACCTAGTTATATTTTCTAAAAAAAAAAAGTAAGACTTAGCCAAACTGAAATTTTAACATTAGAAAAATGTATAATTAAATTGAAATTTTAACATTAAAAAAGTGTATATTGAATAGAAAAAATAACTATAAGGTGTGAGACATAAGTTGGTGAAAGGACAGATTTCATTTCAATGTTGCGTCATTAGAATCTAACTTTTCACCTAAAGTTCTTCTTCATTTTCTTCCTTGGAACATATTTAATTGATCAATGTTTTCTCCTTATTCTATAATCTTGCATAATATTTGTTTAAAAGATTTTTTTGTGAAAAATAATTTGTTGCCTATTAGGAGGCAACCCAATATTTTAGTATTTTATTTCAAGGGTTTTGAGAAGAAGGTGGAATAAGATTACTATGTTGGTGGTTTTTAACTCGTTGGAATCTATTTAACCTTTTGTGAGATTTGGCCCATTAGGACCTGTTGAGCCTTTTGCATCTTGGTTTGTTGGTGGCTCATTGTAGTTTGTTGGAACTTTTGTGGTTCGTTGAGATCGTTAGAACTTTTATGGAGAAGGTGGTGTTTGTTTGCTATTCGTCGATTATTTGCCGATGTTGGATACACTCCAATGTAGAGATTTGTTAAGTGCGTCTTTGTATCCCACATCGGAAGTTTAATAAAGAAATCTCTCCTTGTGATAGTTATAAATATAATGGACTTAAGTGAGTTTAATTGTGCTCAGGGTACCAGCCCAAGTGCCATATGCACCAGTTCAAGAGGATTTTGGTGGCCCACACCCCAGTCTGAGAGGAGTTTTGGTTTGGCATCAAACCAAAAGAGCAAGTCATGGGCCTTTGGGCCATTAAGTATTAGTGCTATTTAGGCTCTTTTGTGTTTTTAGTTTTAGGTACCTTTTGAACCTGAAAATTATTTTGCTAGGGTTTTGTACTCTCTTCCTGTTATAATAAATCTGCTACCCCTTCGCCCGTGGATGTAGGTCAATATTATTCCTAAGAAGACGGGGCATACGGAGGTTCGCAAGAGCGATATCTACTTCCTTGATTACATGTTCCACAACCGGACTTTGCCGTATGCTCGAATTTCACTGCCTAACATCATCATTAGCCACATTCGGTCTACGGCGAGGCGTAAGACAACTTCTTTCAAACTATCATTTCCTCGTCTACTGACTTTAATCTTTCCGCGTTTTGAGGTTCGATTGGAAGGTATGAGGCGGGAGAATGTCCCACAAAGAGCTGAATTGTCTCTCACTACTCTTCGTTGGCTTGGTATTGGCACGGGGGATATTCCACGACCTATTCAAGAGTGGAGACAGAAGGCTAGACATGGTCGCGATGAAGTTGGACCTTCCACTGCGGCACCTCCCCCTCCTCCGCCACAAACAAACTGGCAGCAGCTCTTTGGTCATTTAGATGACATCGATCATCGCTTAGCCAGAATGGATACTCGCCTGGACCGAATTGAAGATCATTTAGGCACACGCCCACCTCCCGTCGATGATGATGAAGATGACGATGAAGAGGATGATTGAGGCCGCCCCTTTGGATGTTCCTTGTTTGCTTTTTTATTGTTCATCTTTTATTTGTAGGATGTTTAACTTAAGTGTCTATTTTGAATATTGGAACTTGTGGCAGTTACTTGTAGCTAGTTGCTTGTAGATGGTTGATCGGTCGCTGGTTCGTGACTCAAGGATAAATTGGACCGCATCCATCTCAACTGGGGAGTAACTTGTTCCTACTTTTATTTCTTTTCTTCTTTTGTTTCTTCCCCTCCCTACACATTGAGGACAATGTGTATTTTAAGTGTGGGGGAGAAATATGTGTGGTAGGAATATGTGTGGTACTTGTGGTTTTAGTTGTATTTGATGTTGGTTATATTTCTTGTGCTTCAAATTTGTTTTTTGTGTTTGCTGGCAGGGAGTTTAGTCCACTTTTAAGGGGAGACTCTGTCAAAATTTTTCCAAAACCTTATACATATATATATATAATAATCATAATAAATAAATAAAATTTTGTCACTTATCCTTTTGAAATAAATATATGTGGTTTTGAAATTTCTTTTCTCATTTAATTTGGAAATGACTATTATGTGATTATAATTTTTACATCTATAGGGAAGTATATCTAGTAAAGTGGAGAAAATTATGCCTACATTTTGCATATTTGATGAAAATTCTTCTTTTTATCTAATTTTATAAGTTAAGAAATTAATATGGTCAATAAGTATCATACTTTTCTTATGATTATTCTTAGAGGGAATTTTATTATTTCTTTATATATATATTTATATAAAAATAATAATATTCTACTCCAATGGTTCTTGTACTTAATAACCGGGAGTCTTCATCTGCAAATGTCGACTTTCGCGTAAAACGGTACTTGAATTAAGAGTATGAATAGCAACTCGAGTATGTGAAATGTTGAGTAACCAGTGATCTTCATCTAAAAATGTCGATCTTCGCGTCAAAAGGCATTTTTCACAACTTAAGTAGTATTTAACTCTTAAAAGATATATAAAAAAAAAAGAGAAGAAGAAAAAGAAAAAAAAGCCCTCTTTAAGAAAAATAAGAAGTTGATCATGAGATTAGTTAGCATCTTTATTGACTATATGAGTTGCTTG
Organism: Coffea eugenioides; assembly: GCF_003713205.1. NCBI lineage: Eukaryota > Viridiplantae > Streptophyta > Magnoliopsida > Gentianales > Rubiaceae > Coffea > Coffea eugenioides. The sequence goes on from NC_040037.1 coordinate 11,227,341, forward strand.
CTTGTGAAATTGGGTAAAAATGAGAAATTGAGTTGAATTAGTAAAATTATGGTATACTTGGCTCTTCTTTGCTTGATATTATGAGTACTTGACGTTAATTGAAAGATCACATAAGGGTTATTTATCTTGATTCAAGGAAATGAAGTTGAAATGCTACATATGTTTATTTTCAATCTTTAGATCATTGATGGTTGGAATTTCATATTGCTTGAGGACAAGCAATGATTCAAGTGTGGGGGTGTTTGATAAGAGTTTATTTTAAGTATTTTTAAGTACATTTTATTAGTTAATTTTGGTTTGATTATTTAGTTTTATAACTAAAATAAATAGGTTTTGGTAAAAATATACATTGTTTGGTAAAAGTGGCTATTATTGCATTTCTATTGATTTTAGTGATAAAAACTTCATTTTTATGCAGGTTTAATGATTCAATCACCAAAGGATGTCAAGTGAGGTGAAAAATAGATAATTGGTGATGAATTCAAGTGGTTAAAAGAGAAATGAAGTGAAAAACGTTCAAAGTGAGGAAATGCAATTCAAGACAGTTTTTTGACACTCTTCGGTATTTTGACTATATCTGGAGCTACACTTATCGGATTGAGATGATCTTTATACCCTTTTAAATCTAAGAAAGAGACCTACAATTGTTATGAAGACATCGAAATCTAATTCTGCTGTTTTCATGGACAAAAAGTCGGAATACAGAAGCTGCATTCTGTGGTCAAAAATCGAAACAGGAGTTGACCAGGTGATAGTATTTTGATCATATCTCAGGCTACAAAGCTCCGATTTGGATGATTCTTGAAGCATTGTAAAGAAAACTCAAAGGACTACAACGTTTGTGTTTTGTATAAAAGCTAGTTCGGCCTCCATCATAGATAAAATCGTAGTTGAAGTGAGACCAATTTCACAGAGTTGAAAACGCGAGTTGACAAAACGTGGGTTGAAGCCGCATTTTGTGTAGGCGCGTTTTGTAGCCGAAATTCTGCAATTTGCTCAACCATTTCTCTTGTGTTCAGACTACTTTCCAGCTATAAGTTGCAAGGGAATTCGGTGCACATGCTTCAGAAGACAAAAGGGCAGACAATATGGCTTATTTTCAAGTCAAAAACCTTGGTTATTGACTATCTTAACAAATCTAAGATTTGAGAATCAAAAGGTGGAATTTGATTTGGAAAAATGGAGCTCTTGAGCAGTTTTTATGCAGAGACATTGGGAGATGTCTGGATATCCATACGTAGCCAGATTTTTTGATAGCAAATTCTCTCTACCTAGCAAATATTGAGAATAGATCATCATACGAGAGAAGCTTGGAGTCTGCAAAAATATAGCTTTTCCATTCTCTTAGTGTTAGATTAGTTTAGTATAGAATAATAGTTCTTCCTTCTTATTTATTAGCAAGGCAAAGATGAAGAAGGAGATGAAGAAGGCAAGGAAAGAGCTCATGTGACAAGGGTTATTTTTTCTTTCCAACTCTTTATCTTTTGTACTTGATTCTAAATTTAATTAATATACAAGTTATGGATTTATATGTTATTATGTGTTTCTAAAGTTTATGTCTTGGATTTGGTTGAACTTTCTATAATTGCTAGTGTTCATTATTTGGTTATTTGAAGCTATTATTTGAATAAGTTATTTAGCACTTTAGCTCTTTAAATCATGATTAATTTGGTACCATTGATTGTGATTATCTAAGGTATTGTTTCTACAATGAAAATTGAGATTTAACACTAGTTCAAGAAGTGCTAAATATAGGGAGTACACTCACGAGAGTAGTGGTGCACCTATGTGGTTTTAAGTGTTTCATTTCATGTAATTTCATTGAAAAAATGAACTTGTACCTAATTTCATAACCATGAGAATAGGTATGGATTAGTTATGAGTATAATTGATTCACTACGAAAGTAGGATTCATATGCATAAGGAAATTACACCATAACTAGCCTAGATAGTAGTATTCAATGATCCAAATATAGCACTTGTATGAGTAGTTAAGGATACCATAACCTAAGGAGCTTTCATTTGTTATTTTGCATAAGTTCAGTAGGTTTCATTTCTTATAATTCATTGATAGTCTAAATTATAGAGAAGTTTTAGTAGTACCGGTAATTGTTCACTCTTTCTCGTGTGACAGGTTGTCGAAGTCTGTGCAATAATAAAAACCTACTCAAACTAAAAGTAATTTCTGTAGATAGCGGTGAGCAGGGTCGAATCCACAGGGACTGGGAGTAATTGTTTCTTTTCAAATTCACAGTGACAAGGTGGTGTTTTTATATCAGGGGTGACAATTTAAACAATTCAACTAAAAGTAAAATAATAAAAATAAAACAGCCAACTAGAAATTAAATAACAATTTACTAAAATCAAAGGATCTAGCCAAGAAATAACTTCAGCAATGGTTCACCTAATTGATCATTGAAATAAAGGCAATTCCAATTATTTACCAATAAATAGGTTATAACTGTCAAACAAGCGATGCCAGTCAACCCCTCCTTACTGTGCCGGTGATTAAGGTACGCCCTTGAGAAATAATCTTAGGTACGCCCGTAAGATTTAATTCCCTAATTGCCTTACGTATTAGAGGAGTCCTATTCTAACCAAATAACGCACTACCAGGGTTATTTAAGATTAGCCCGCGTATCCCCCTGACACGAATCCAATCATGCCAGTTGTCACTATATCAAGGCAATTAAACAATTACGGATTTAATGCCCTAATTGACAATAGATTACCAAATTAACTAATTATCCGAATCCAAGACAATCAATTAATTAAATAACCATAAGTACTGAAATCAAGAATATGCGAATACCAATAAATAAAAGAAAAAGATAAAATTAAATCGATCTCACAATTTTAGGTGACCCAAAGCATCCGTTGTCCCTTGACTAGAGTGAGGAAATTTAGTTCATAATTGATGAACAAAACCCACGAGAAATGAAAGCAAGAGTTGCGGCCATCAGTTCCCAAATGAGCGAGTTCACTTCGTTATCTTTAATAGAGAAAGTAAGCTACAGGAGGTACTTGATTGTTTGCTTGCTTCTCCTACATACGGCTGAAAAGAAAACTACTACTCAAAGCTAAAAAGGGACAAGTCCCCACTAGATGACGAAAATGGAAAAGTCAAAGAAAACTAAGCTAAGCAGTTCTCTCTGTTTTCTCCTTTATTTCCTATCTAAAAACCTACTCTAATTCCTTCCTGTGCGGCGGCCTCCTCCTCTGGAGGAAGAAGAAGCAGCCCAGCCCTTCGTTCCTTTCCTCCTTTTATTCTATCTTCCGCAAATTACCAAAAAGGACTTGTGTTTTGATATTCCAAAAATACCCTGGATGCCTGCTACTTGAACTCTTTCCTGATAACTGTCAAATTGACACTTATTATGGTATTTTCGTTCTACTCCCTGAAATATATGCCAAATACTAAAAGTGAGTAGAATCCAGCAATTAATCCACATCGGGTCAGGTAATAGGGAAAATTAATAATAAAATAAATGATAAAATTGCAACCTATCAATTCCCCCCACACCTAAACCATACTTGTCCTCAAGCATAAGCAGCAAACAAACACCAAACTTTGACAATGGTCATCGCTCCATCCACTATATTGCCAAGATACCAAGGTAAACCATATATCAAGCATTAGTGGTTAAAATCCGAGAAACATCACCTCGGTTAGCTTCTAAACTATACACTCTTCCAATTTCAGGTTAATTAATCTAAGAAAAGGGAATGGCGCACAACATTTAACATCAAATGGTCCAACTATTAACCAAAATCTCAACATTAAATTCATAAATCGGCAAGCTGACTTTTATTATACACTAAAACAACTTTCACTTTTTTATTACATTTTTCTACTTTTCTTTTTTTTTTTTTGCTTTTCTCAATAGTAACAAAAGACTTAGTCGCCAGCCATTGGAGCCTTTTGACGCGAATTCCAACATTTTTAGATGAAGGAACCCGGTTACTCAGCTCCTATCGCTATACGACCACGTACTCATAGAAAGTACTACTTTTTGACGCGAGAATTGACACTTTTAGGTGCAGATCCCCAGTTACTCAGTAGCAACTAATAGTGGAGTACAGTCAAGTTTATTCACAACCAAATAACACAAAAACTCAAAATAACACAAAAAAATCAAAAGAGAATTTACATCAGCTAGCCTCATTTTCAAACATGAAGAACTGAGATTAATAACCGGACCAATTCACATGAAAATGCCCACAATCATTTCCTATGCCTAGGAAAGTTAACCGAAAATTAAAAGAGTAAAACAATCATCGATATTCACCAAAGAGATGTTCTTGAATTCAACCACATTAACTTGATACCCTTTTATTATTAAAACTTGGCAATAGCAGAATTAGAGACAACAATCCAACATCAAACTTTTGGTATTCATAAAAAAAAAAAAAAAGTAAACAAAGACTAGACAAATAACAAACTAAAAATAAAAGAAAAACATCTGGAAATTAAAAACTAGAAAAAACTAGCACAGCTGTCCCCCCCACACCTAGATCCTACATTGTCCTCAATGGATAAACTAACAGCAAAAGGAAGGAGAAGGGCAACGGTACTTCCCTGGAGTCGTCAAAACAGTAGAGGGTAGGCGAAAATTAAGGAGGAATTCCGGTGTGCTGCATAAATGCAGCCAAATTTCTGCATAAAAGCTGACAAAACTTGCCCATCCCAAAATCTCAATAAATGTCTCCAATTGGACAGTTAATTTCTCAACTCAAAATCGGCAATTCCAGCAAAAGTAGTTTAGAAATTTGATAATAGCCACACAATGACAAGTATTTAGTTTCCAATCAGGCAACCAATCAAATAGAAATAACAAATGCTAGTCAAAATATCCCAACCAGTACCACTGATGCACGCACAGGTAAGAAACAATTCAAACAGGCAACCCAAATCACTGAGACTATGTTGTAGACACCATACAGTACCAGAAATTAGAAGAAATCAAAATGAGAATCAATTTACAAATAACTCCCAAATCAACCCAGATACCCCAAGCACATGAACTGGCAGAAGAGCCGTCAAATTTGATCCCCCAGATGCAATAGAAACCTCAAGTAGTCAAAACCCAAACAATAGTCAACAATATAATCAATACCAGAAAATACCCCCAAATGGAGCAGGAAACCCACGAAAAGGGTTCCGAAAATGCCCAAATCACTTGACAAATTCAAACACACCAATCAGTACCGGAGAATAGCAGAAATTAAAACGGAAATCAATTGACAAGTAACTCCCCAAGTCAACCCCAAATAATGCACCAATTCTACTCAACAGGACTAGGTACAGTGCTAGTGTTCGAATAAATCAACAAATGTCTCCAATTCAAGAAATCAACAATTCAACTTAACAGCACTGCGAAAGCTCACATCGGCTACTGGAATGTCTCACGGAGCAAATGAATCACAAAACCTTCAATGGAGCCCAAAAATTGATAACTAAGAATGCAATATACTAAAGGGCAACTCGGAAATAGAGAGACTCACAAATACCTGCCCACTGCCCAACGGTGTCGTTGGTGGCAGTAGGTAATGGAACCGGCAAGGGGCGACGGTAGCGCTGTGGTGGAGATGTGTGGCCGGGCTGGTGGCGTGTGAGCTGTCGCAATGGAGGAGACAAGTACGGAGGGGTGGTGCGCATGAGAAGAGGCTGCTGTGTTAGACTGGTCATCGCTGGTGCAGGCGCAAGGAGAGAAAAGAGAGAGTGAGCCGGGTGGAACTCTGGCGTACGGCGATGCTGGAGCTGGAGTCGCGCGACTGTGGGCAGCGGGCAAAGATTCTGCGTTGATAGGGTGTTAATTGTTAGTAATTTTATTATTAATTTTCCCCTTTATCCTTGCCAAATAATGTTTTAAATTGTTGATATATACTTATTTTTGGTATTTGGACCTATCTACAGGAAGTGGAGTTGACCAGTGCTAAAAGGGAAATTTTACTGAGAAAAATCCTCCACATGTTAAGCCTCCAGCGGATTTACAAGTTGGGCCCACATAGTGTTACAAGGGAACTCCATTTTCGGTTACTGATGGGTAGTTCCTACTATGGGGAGTTGACTTGTAGTAGGAGTCCTCCTACCAAACGGAAAGTAGAGAAGAATTCGGTTTGGGACTCTTGTTTTCGGCGGGGACCACGGACTAGATTGGATTGTGCCATTTCCTTTTGGCTTTTTAAGAGGACAAACGTACAGGAGGTTTAAAAAATCAATAGTTTTAGTTTAGGCTTTTAGCATAGTTTTAGATTTCTTTTCTTAGCTCTTTCGCATGGTTGTTCTCCATTAATGGAGGACTAACCTCTTAATCTAGTCAAGGGGACAACTGAAGACTTGGTTCAACAATTACTGTAAGATCGAAATTATTTTAATCGCTTCCTCATTTATTGGTATTTATGTGTTTCCTGTTTTTAATTGTATTAGTCCTTATGTATGATTGATTAGTGCGCAATAATTAATTATTCATATAGGCTATTTTGCTAAATAGAGGTAATTGAATCCGTAATTGTTCGTTATCTCTATCTTAGTAGCAACTGGCGTAATTAGATTTATGTCAGGGGAGCATACGATCTAGCTTAAACAAACCCTCGTAGCGTGTTTGTTAGTTAGGATTGGGTCTTTCTAATTATTAATGCAATCTAGAAATTAAATCTACGGTCGTACCTAGGGTTGTTTTTGGGTTAGAGAAATAGTTAACGGTCGTACCTTAACTATCGAGAAATTAAGGAAAGGTTGGTTGTTTATCGCGTGCATGACAACTATAACTAATCTATTAATAAATGTGGAATTATCTGTGAATCAATGATCAGTGCCTGAACCATTTCTGAAGTGTACCCTTGGCTAGAGTTTTCCCTTAATTATTTCTCTTAATCAATTATTTTCTGCAGTTAATTTATTTAGTTAGCATTTAATCCAAAACCCCCCATACTTTGAACTCTAGAAGAAACGAATTATCCCCAGTCCCTGTGGATTCGACCCTACTCACCGCTATATACAAAATCTGTATTTTTCTCGAGTAGGTATTTATTATTGTACAGGTTCGGCACCTGTCAATTTTTGGCGCCGTTGCCGGGGACTGGTGCCAGATTAATTTGTTTCTTTTTGAGTTCATCTTGTTTTTATTTTTATGTTTTTATTTTTTTTATATAGTTTATGGCTTCTAACACTCCATATTTTGGTGATAGTCTGGATTTTGTTTCCGGGGAAGGCGATGAGACTAGTTTTTTTGCTAAGTTTGCATATTCAGAGGCACTAAACTCTATTAGAGAAAGAATGGCTGCTGCAACCTGTAAAATTTGTTATGCCAGGGATCATTCAACCGGTATGTGCCCCGAATATCAAGATAATCTGAGTGTCCCAATCAATAATTATGGAGATTTTTCACCCTGGTCTCAAACGTGGTATAACCCTAATCCAAACGGGTATGATCAAGAATGGTGGGATAACTCCAGTTATAATTATACAACAGGGCCAATGAATTTTCAGCAGTATGAGTCTCAAGAATCATCATCTATGTCAGGTATGTCTCTTGAAGAAATAGTTGAATCAATAGCTACTAATACATATCAATTCCAACAGGAGACACAAATGAGAAATGGGATGATGAAGGATGCAATGAGTAATCTGGAAGATCAAATGAAACAATTGACATCCAGGATAGAGCGATTAGTTTCTCACCTTGAAGAATTGCCCTCACAAACCAACATTAGCCTTGAAGAAAATGGGAGTGCAATTTGCTTGACTAGTGATGAGGAGATGCAAGAGTGTCAAAATGAGAGATCTACAGATGCAGTTGAAAAAGAAGCCGAAAATGAAGAAATGGAACCCCAACCGCAACCCATTCAAGTGAAAGAATCCAGTGAAGAATCATCAGATGTGGTGACACCACCTCCATTCCCTAACCCGCATTTTCTTAACTCTTACTCTATGATTTCTGTTAATGAGATTGATTTTGTTATACCGGAAGTTTCTGAGTCTCATGGCAGAAATAAGTTAAGGGTAGCTATGGTCAAATATCTTGAACCGGTGAATGCTCTTGATGGAGGAGTGGATGAAGAATTGCGATCAATGCTTGATTATTTGGCGCCCTCAACTAGTCCATGGAAAATCGTAACTCGTGTGCTCAAAGATTACTCCATCTATGAGGGTTACCAGGATCATATTGAAGATGAAGCATTGAAGCGAGCCACAAGATTTTATCCCCCGTGAACAAGCATAGCATGTCTAGCCAAAGACATTAAAGAAAGGCGCTACTTGGGAGGCAACCCAAGACTATTTGTTTCAGTTTTCATGCATTTTTGAAGTTTTAGTTAAGTGTTAGTGTCAATTAATAGTTTGATGTTTGGTGGCAGGAAATTAGTAGTTAGACGTGCCCACGCCAGGTGGTCACGCCTGAGGGAAAGAAATTTTCGTTTAGGATCTGCGGACTCTATAGCAGTTAGACGTGCCCACGCTAGGTGGTCACGCTAACGGATCGAGAATTTTCGCCGGATGGTCAAAAGACTAGGGAGCGGTTAGGCATGCCTAAGCCTAAGCCTAAGCTAGAGATTCTTTGAAAAAAAAAAAAAAAGAGTTAAAATTTCACATTGAGAAAATTCAAAAATTCAAAAAGCATTTTTTTTTTTCTTTCCTTTTCTTCAAAAATTCAAATTTGGAAAATTTAAATTCGGAAAAAAAATTGAAAAAAAAAAAAACCCCAAAAACTATTTTTTTTTCTCTTTTCTTTTTCTTTCTTTCTTTCTTCTTTTTCTTTCTTCCTTTCTTTTCTTTCTTTCCGTTCCTTTTCTTCTTCTTCTCTGCAGTTCCCCTGTTTTCCATTTTTCCTTCATTGTTAATTCGTCCGCCACCGCAAGCCCACGCCGCCAGCTCTGCCCAGCCGCACCTAGCTCGCCACTCTCCGCTCGTCGCACGCGGCCCTCTCCCTCCACCTCGCGGTCCATCACTCACCTCGCGCCACCTGAAGCCCACCAAGCAGCCACGCGCCGCCAGTTTCCCGTTGCCCAGCTGCCATCGCCGCCGCCTCCAAGCTCCACCTCACGGACGACCACCAGCTCTCCTTCACATGCCACCCCAGCTCGTCTCTACACCAGCCAGCCCATCGCCACGCGCAGCCTCCTCGCGCGCCGCCAGTAGCTCCAGCGTGCCACCGCTGCCTCCAGCTCACTCCTCTCTCACTCTTGCTCACCTCGCGCTCTCCACCAACTCTCCCTTTCTCCGCTGTTTTGCGCGCACCACCAGGCGCGACAGCCGCGGGCCGCGCCTTTCTCCCTGCCGCTGCCGCTCGCTGTGGTCTCCTTCGCTCCACCCTCGGTCTCGTGCCTCCCCACCTGTCACGCACCCACAGCCACGCCCCTCCCACCTGTCAAAATTGACAGGTGGAGGTATTGAATCTTCAACCTCGACTAGTATTTTTCGGGTCCTTAAATTGCTGGAATTTGAGTTTTTGGGTTTAGGTTTCTTGAAGGATAAAAAAAAGGTGATAATTTGGGCATTTTCTAGGGTCAATTTTGGACAGAATTGGGTTTAATTGCTGCCATAGTGGGGGTATCTTCTGCTATTTATTGAATTGTTGGCCTTTTGATTACTTTTTCCCTGCGACTCACCAGTGGCACTGGTTGAGATCTTTTGCTTATCGTTGTGGCTTATATTTGAAGATACTTGCTTATTTTGAAGTTTCAGTTCTTGTGGTTGAGTTGCTGCCGTTGAATTTAATTCTTTTCTGTCTGTGCACCAGTGGTACTGGTTGCGGTGTTGCTTACAATTCTTAAATTTTCTCGAATTCTAATCGGTAGTTGCTGGAATTGCTTGTTTGCTGGGATTCTTAAAATTCTTAAGGCTTGGTATCTTGAAGTGGGTAATTGAATGTCCACTTGGTGACATTTGTTGAGTTTCACTTGCTCCAATTGGTTGAATTCATTGCTCTGTTGGGGTTCCTACTGGTATCACTTGAGTTCTGCTTTGTTAGTTTCTGTATCGTGCCCCTTGATCTTATTTTGACTGAATTGGAGACCCAGTACATATTCATTCAATTTGCTGTGTTTTTCGGGTACTTTTCTAGCCTTTGGGGTGCCTCAGTTGTGCTTTTTATTAATTGGGTTGGCCATGTGGTTCCCTCCTTTCCTGTGTATACACCAGTGGTACTGGTTGTGCTAATTTGCTTACAATTTCTTATTTCGATATGATTGAGCATCTGTGACTGAGTATCCTTCGATCTTGCTGCTTTGTTGGGATCGTTTTTGGTGTCAATTGAGTATCATTTGGTACTTTCTGCCTGGAGTCTATTGAGCTGCCTTTGGTTGGGGTTTATTGCATTTAATTGGTGCATTGGACGGCTCCTGTGCCATTTCCGTTGCTTATTGAAGTAGGTTGCCTCTATTTGCCTTGGGAGTTATTTGCCCCAATTGACTACAATTTTGGTCTTTTCGATTTCTGGTACTGCTTGGCGTTGCTTGGAATTATCAATACTTTGGGTTGGTCATTTGCTTTAATTTTTCCCTATGCCTGCACCAGTGGTACTGGTTGGGGTGTTTTGAATACATTCATGGATTCTATATGGTTGCCTGTCTGATAGCCAACTAATACCCTTGTGATTTGGTTATTGTCCGACTTTTGAACTACTGTTACTGGAGTACCATTTTCTTGAGCCATTTGCGAATTTTAGTAGGTGGAATTGGATACTTGACTGCCCAATTGGAGACAGTTTGCATTTGCTTGTTGAGGGGACCAACCAGGGGCTAACGACTGGGTCCAACTCCGAATGCAAGTTGAGAGACTGGAGACTCGAGTGACCCACATTGACGTCGACTTGCATAATATGGTGCGGAATTTGACAGTACCCCGCCCGACCCACCCCTGTTTTGACAACTTCAGGGAAGTACCGTTGCCCTTCTCCTTCCTTTTGCTGTTAGTTTATCACATTGAGGGCAATGTGTGATTTAGGTGTGGGGGGTCAGTTTTGGGTGCTAGTATTTTTATTTTTAGTTTCTAAAGGTTTTTCCTTTATTTTTAGTTTGATATTTATCTCCTTTTTCGTTTATTTTCTTTTCTTTTTTTTCCTAGTGGTCAGTCTTCATATGAATACCAAGTTTGATGCTGGATTGTTGTCTCTAATTCTGCTATTGCCAAGTTTATTAATAAAAGGTATCGAGTTGATGTGGTTGAGTTCAGGAACATCTCTTTGGTGAATATCAATAATTGCTTGACTTTTCTAATTTTTAGTTAACTTTTCTAGGCATAGGGAATGATTGTTGGCATTTTTCTTGTGAATTGGTCCAATTATTAATTTTAGTTCTCCATGTTTGGAAATTTGAGGCTGGCTCCTGTTATTTTTGTGTTATTTTTAGTTATTGTGCTATATGGTTATAAATAAGAGTTGACTGTACTCCGCTAGTGATTACTACTGAGTAACCGGGAATCTTCACCTAAAGTGTCGATTTTCGCGTCAAAAGGTAGTAGTTGCTATGAGTGCGTGGTCCCGTAGCGATTGGAGCTGAGTAACCGGGCTCCTCCATCTGGCAAATGTTGGAGTTCGCGTCAAAAGGCTCTAAGGGCTATAGACTAAGTCTTTTGTTATTCAAAAAAAAAAAAAAAAGGGAAAAAGAAGTGAAGTAAAGATTGTGTTAGTATGTGAATAAGTCAGCTTGCCGGTTTGTGATCTTAATGTCGAGATTTTGGTTAATAGCTGGACCATTTACTGATAAATGTGAGCAACCATTCCTTTTTCTTAGATTAGTTTGCTTTAAATTGGAAAAGTTGGTGGTTGGGAAGCTAACCGGAGTGGTCTTTCTTGGATCTTAACTGTGATGCGTGATATATATTTTTCTGGGTATCTTGGCAATACGGTAGTTAGAGCGATAGCCATTGTCAAAATTTTGGTGTTCAATTGCTGCTCTCATGCTTGAGGGCAAGCATGATTTAGGTGTGGGGGGAATTGATAGGGTGTTAATTGTTAGTAATTTTATTATTAATTTTCCCCTTTATCCTTGTCAAATAATGTTTTAAATTGTTGATATATACTTATTTTTGGTATTTGGACCTATCTACAGGAAGTGGAGTTGACCAGTGCTAAAAGGGAAATTTTACTGAGAAAAATCCTCCACATGTTAAGCCTCCAGCGGATTTACAAGTTGGGCCCACATAGTGTTACAAGGGAACTCCATTTTCGGTTACTGATGGGTAGTTCCTACTATGGGGAGTTGACTTGTAGTAGGAGTCCTCCTACCAAACGGAAAGTAGAGAAGAATTCGGTTTGGGACTCTTGTTTTCGGCGGGGACCACGGACTAGATTGGATTGTGCCATTTCCTTTTGGCTTTTTAAGAGGACAAACGTACAGGAGGTTTAAAAAATCAATAGTTTTAGTTTAGGCTTTTAGCATAGTTTTAGATTTCTTTTCTTAGCTCTTTCGCATGGTTGTTCTCCATTAATGGAGGACTAACCTCTTAATCTAGTCAAGGGGACAACTGAAGACTTGGTTCAACAATTACTGTAAGATCGAAATTATTTTAATCGCTTCCTCATTTATTGGTATTTATGTGTTTCCTGTTTTTAATTGTATTAGTCCTTATGTATGATTGATTAGTGCGCAATAATTAATTATTCATATAGGCTATTTTGCTAAATAGAGGTAATTGAATCCGTAATTGTTCGTTATCTCTATCTTAGTAGCAACTGGCGTAATTGGATTTATGTCAGGGGAGCATACGATCTAGCTTAAACAAACCCTCGTAGCGTGTTTGTTAGTTAGGATTGGGCCTTTCTAATTATTAATGCAATCTAGAAATTAAATCCTACGGTCGTACCTAGGGTTGTTTTTGGGTTAGAGAAATAGTTAACGGTCGTACCTTAACTATCGAGAAATTAAGGAAAGGTTGGTTGTTTATCGCGTGCATGACAACTATAACTAATCTATTAATAAATGTGGAATTATCTGTGAATCAATGATCAGTGCCTGAACCATTTCTGAAGTGTATCCTTGGCTAGAGTTTTTCCTTAATTATTTCTCTTAATCAATTATTTTCTGCAGTTAATTTATTTAGTTAGCATTTAATCCAAAACCCCCCATACTTTGAACTCTAGAAGAAACGAATTATCCCCAGTCCCTGTGGATTCGACCCTACTCACCGCTATATACAAAATCTGTATTTTTCTCGAGTAGGTATTTATTATTGTACAGGTTCGGCACCTGTCAATTTTTGATACCTCCACCTGTCAATTTTTGATACCTCCACTGCCCAACGGTGTCGTTGGTGGCAGTAGGTAATGGAACCGGCAAGGGGCGACGGCAGCGCTGTGGTGGAGATGTGTGGCTGGGCTGGTGGCGTGTGAGCTGTCGCAATGGAGGAGACAAGTACGGAGGGGTGGTGCGCATGTGAAGAGGCTGCTGTGTTAGACTGGTCATCGCTGGTGCAGGCGCAAGGAGAGAGAAGAGAGAGTGAGCCGGGTGGAACTCTGGCGTACGGCGATGCTGGAGCTGGAGTCGCGCGACTGTGGGCAGCGGGCAAAGATTCTGCGTCGAGCAAGAGGAAGAAACAAGGGAGAAGAGAGAAAGGAGAAAGAAAAAGAAAGAAGAAGAAAGAAAGAAAGAAAAAGAAAGAAAAGAAGAAAAAGAAAAAGAAAGAGAAATTGTTTTTTTTTTAGTTAAAAAAAAATTATACTTTGAAAATCTAAGCTACGGTGAAACAAAGATTTAAATTTTTTTTTTTTTTAATTTCTTTTTTTGAAATTTTTTTTTCTCATTGGCAGATTTTATTTTCGAGATTCAAAAGCAGAGATTAACCGACAATCAACAACCGTTTTTGAGTTTTTTAAATACTTATCTCTCTTGCGAACGTGACGCGGGCACGTTAAGAAGACACGAAATGAGGAGCTCTTCAGGTTATTTGACGCGAGCACGTCATGAGGACAAGAGAGCTCTCTGACCATGAGCTTTTCATGGGACTTGACGCGGGCACGTCAAGAGGATCGAAACCCTTTTTACTAAGCACCAGGAAATCGCACTGTGCCACGCGCCCAGTTGACGCGGGCGCGTCATGTCAGAGGGATGCCTATGAATCATCAAAAATGAAAATTGAAACAAAAAATCAGTCAAATCCGCGGAAAAACATGTTCAAACTATCAAACAAAATTGAACAAACAACTAAAAGAAATTGGGTTGCCTCCCAATGAGCGCCTTTCTTTAATGTCTTTGGCTAAACATTATCATGTTTTATTCATGGAGGATAAAATCGTGTGGCTCGTCTTAATGCTTCATCCTCTATATAATCCTGATAACCCTCGTAAATAGAATAATCCTTGAGCACACGAGCTACGGGTTTCCATGGACTAGTAAATGGCGCCAAACAAGTCGATGATAATTTGCATTCTCCATTCACTCCTCCCTCACTTGCATATATTAGTTCAAGATATCTTGCCATCGCCACTCTTAATTTATTCCTGTCATGAAATTCAAAATTTTCTGGTATAATAAAGTCAATTTCATTAACAGGAATTGAAGAGTAAAAGTCAGGAGAATATTGATGAAGGAGTGGAGGAGATGTCACCGCATTTGGAGATTGTTCACTAGATTCATTCACTTGAATGAGTTGATCCTGGAGTCTCATTTCTTGCACTTCAGCTTCCTTTTCAACTGCATCTTTAAATCCATTTCCTTGAAACTCTTACAGTTCCATGTCATTTGGCGGGATAACTGCACTCTCATCCTCTTCAAGGTTGATATTGGTTTGTGAGGGCAATTCTTCAAGGTGAGAAGCTAATCGCGCTATCCTGGGTGTCAATTGATTCATTTGATCCGTCATCGCTTGTAACTCCTGTTGAGATCGATATGAATTAGCAGTTAGTAATTCCATCATTTTTTCAAGAGACATACCTGACACGGAGGATGATTGCTGAGACTCTTGCTGTTGAAAATCCATTGGCCCGGTCGTATAATTAAAATTGGAATCATCCCACCATTCTTGATCATACCCGTTTGAATAAGGGTTTACCATGTTTGAAATCGAGGTGGAAAATCTCCAAAAGTATCAATTGGAGCACTTAGATTATCTTGAAATGCGGGGCATGTGTCGGTTGAATAACCTGAGTCAAAATAAGTTCCACAATTTGCAACAGCCCATTGATCATTAGGAAAAACACGAGTCTCATAACTCCATTCAGAAATAAAGTCCAGTCTATCATCAAAATACGGAATGTTAGCAGCCATAAACTATATAAAAAATAAGAGAAAAATAAATAGAAAATAAAAACAAGATGAACTAAAAAAAAAACAAATTAATTAGGCACCAGTCCCCGGCAACGGCGCCAAAAATTGACAGGTTGTCGAAGCCTGTGCAATAATAAAAACCTGCTCAAACTAAAAGTAATTTCTGTACATAGCGGTGAGCAGGGTCGAATCCACAGGGATTGGGAGTAATTGTTTCTTTTCAAATTCACAGTGACAAGGGGGGTGTTTTTATATCAGGGGTGACAATTTAAGTAATTCAACTAAAAGTTAAATAATAAAAATAAAACAGCCAACTAAAAATTAAATAACAATTTACTAAAATCAAAGGATCTAACCAAGAAATAATTTCAGCAATGGTTCACCTAATTGATCATTCAAATAAAGGCAATTTCAATTATTTACCAATAAATAGGTTATAACTGTCAAACAAGCGATGACAGTCAACCCCTCCTTACTGTGCCGGTGATTACGGTACGCCCGTTAATCACTGCCCTAATTGAGAAATAATCTTAGGTATGCCCGTAAGATTTAATTCCCCAATTGCCTTACGTATTAGAGGAGCCCTATTCTAACCAAATAACGCACTATCAGGGTTATTTAAGATTAGCCCGCGTATCCCCCTGACACGAATCTAATCATGCCAGTTGTCACTATATCAAGGCAATTAAACAATTACGGATTTAATGCCCTAATTGACAATAGATTACCAAATTAACTAATTATCCGGATCCAAGACAATCAATTAATTAAATAACCATAAGTACTGAAATCAAGAATATGCGAATACCAATAAATAAAAGAAAAAGATAAAATTAAATCGATCTCACAATTTTAGGTGACCCAAAGCATCCGTTGTCCCTTGACTAGAGTGAGGAAATTTAGTTCATAATTGATGAACAAAACCCACGAGAAATGAAAGCAAGAGTTGCGGCCATCAGTTCCCAAATGAGCGAGTTCACTTCGTTATCTTTAATAGAGAAAGTAAGCTACAGGAGGTACTTGATTGTTTGCTTGCTTCTCCTACATACGGCTGAAAAGAAAACTACTACTCAAAGCTAAAAAGGGACAAGTCCCCACTAGATGACGAAAATGGAAAAGTCAAAGAAAACTAAGCTAAGCAGTTCTCTCTGTTTTCTCCTTTATTTCCTATCTAAAAACCTACTCTAATTCCTTCCTGTGCGGCGGCCTCCTCCTCTGGAGGAAGAAGAAGCAGCCCAGCCCTTCGTTCCTTTCCTCCTTTTATTCTATCTTCCGCAAATTACCAAAAAGGACTTGTGTTTTGATATTCCAAAAATACCCTGAATACCTGCTACTTGAACTCTTTCCTGATAACTGTCAAATTGGCACTTATTATGGTATTTTCCTTCTACTCCCTGAAATATATGCCAAATACTAAAAGTGAGTAGAATCCAGCAATTAATCCACATCGGGTCAGGTAATAGGGAAAATTAGTAATAAAATAAATGATAAAATTGCAACCTATCATCGTGGGATCGACCCGATATATATTCTAAACTACTAGTTGACCTGTATACTTGCAGTGAAACGGGTGTAAATCGGATTTTTTAACTTGTAAGTATATTAAAAACCCGTCAATATTTCAACAGATTCTCCGAATGCGTGAGAAGTTTATCTATATTTTCACCCCGGTATCTAGCATAAATCGCCACCATCAAATCAATCTTAAATAACTTATAGTTTTTTATATTTCTAAAATCAGAAAAGTAATAATTAAACCACAAGAGCCTAATGTGCAAATTTCTGAGTAAAGAATAGGAAATGCCTTTAACTTTGGTGTTTTTACAAGTAAAGGACAATAAAAATATTATAAATGATCATTTTTTCAAGATATGGATGAATAAATGATTTAATTGAGAATCAATAAAAGCGATATATGCATTAAAGTATTGGTCTAGAATTGGAAAAACATATTTTTTTCTTTCTTCCTTAAAAGGAGGAAGTAAGATGCTTTAAGTGAGCAACGATCTTGATAAGAGTTTCTTCAACTTTCCTAATCCTATGTACATTATAAAAATGTTTTAAGTTATACAGTTACGATCTCTACTCAAAAATATTATATCCACTCTATATCTTTCTCAATCTCATTCCTAGTAATGCAAGTAGAATTAGTTTGTAGCCCTTGAAATTCCTCATCTCATAGCTAAACTATGGCTATTTCCACGCGAGAAAGTTGACTTTGTCCGAGATAAACTACACTTTGAGAAAACCTATTTAAATGACAAGGAGAATTTTCATAAAGTGATTAAATATAACAATCTCTCTCAAATGGCATCGTATATCATTTGTCATCCACCACAATGATATTAGATGCATTTCTAAGGACTTTCTTGAATAATTAAACTAATTTAGGTTGAGACTCGAAATCTATAAGAGTTGAATCAATAAGTTCATACAATGACTATTGACAGGTTGTCAGCCAGTGCAATAATAAAACCTGCTCAAACTAAAAGTAATTTCTGTAAATAGTGGTGAACAGGGTCGAATCCACAGGGATTGGGTGTAACTGTTTCTTTTCAAATTCACAGTGACAATGGGGGTGTTTTTGTGTAGAAAGTGACAATCGAATAAATTCAAATAAAATCCAAGAAGCTAATAAAAACTAAATAACAATTCATTAAAATCGAATGAATGATAACTAAGGTTCTAGCCAAGAAATAACTTCAGCAATGGTTCACCTAATTGATCATCGATGCAAAGCCAATTTCAATTATTTATTAATAAATAGGTTATAACTGCCAAACAAGTGATGACAGTCAACCCCTCCTTACTGTATCGGTGATTAAGGTACGCCCGTTAATCACTGCTCTAATTGGGAAATAATCCTAGGTACACCCGTAAAATTTAATTTTTCAATTGCCTTACGTATTAGAGGAGACCTATTCTAACCAAATAACGTACTACCAGGGTTATTTTAAATTAGCCCGCGCATCCCCCTGACACAAATCTAATCATGCCAATTGTCACTAATTCAGAGCAATTAGACAATTACGGGTCTAACGCCCCAATTGACAATAGATTTCCAAATTAACTAATTATCCGGATCCAAGACAATCAATTAATTGAACAATCATAAGCACTGTAAGCAGAGAATATGCGAATACTAATAAATAAAAGGAAAAGATAAATTAAATCGATCTCACAATTTTTAGGCGAGTCAGAGCCTCTATTGTCGCTTGACTAGACAAAGGGATTTAACTCATCCCTTGTCTACTCCTACCGAAAAGAAAAGAAAAGCAACTAAAGATGAAAGGAAAAATCAAAGGCTAATGCTTCCTTGCTCCTCACATGCGTAGGAAGTAAAAAAACTAAAAAAAGAAGCCAAAAGGGAAAAGTTCCAAAAGTTGAAAGAGTTCTAATCCTCTACAACTCATTTTTCTCTCTAAAGTCTACTAACTAAGCCCTCCTGTAGCGGCGGCTCCCACCACCAAGAAGAAGCCCTCAAGCCGTCTTTCCTTCTCAGAATTTACCAAAATGGGCGGCTCATCTTCTTTTCCAAAAATGCCCCTCGGACAAGTTCTATCATTTGGACTCCTTTTCTGCCAAAGTGGCACCTGTTATCATATTTTCGTTCTACTCTCTGAAATAAATGTAAAATACTAAAAGTTAGTAGAATCCAACAATTAATCCACATCGGATCAGGTAATAGGGAAAATTAATAATAAAATAAAGGAAAAAATTGTAACCTATCAATTCCCCCCACACCTAAACCATGCTTGTCCTCAAGCATAAGAACAGTAAACAGACACCAATATTTGATAATGGCCATTGTTCTATCTACCATATTGCCAAGATACCAAGAAAAATCATATATCAAGCACTAGTGATTAAAATCCGAGAAGCATCACCCCGGTTAGTTTCTAAATCGCAAACTCCTTTAATTCTAGGTTAACTAATCTAAGAAAAAGGAATGACACACAACATTTATCAGCAAATGGTCCAATTATTAACCAAAATCTCAACATTAAATCCATAAATCGGCAAGCTGACTCTTATTATACACTAACACAACCTTCACTCTTTTTTTCATTATTCATTTTTTTTCTCTTTTTTTTTCTTCTTTTTTTTTTGTTTTTGATTAAAAATAGTACAAAAGACTTAGTCTCCAGCCATTAGAACCTTTTGATGCGAACTCCGATATTTGTCAGATGAAAGAGCCCGATTACTCAGATTCTATCGCCACGTGACCACGTACTCATAGCAATTACTACTTTTTGACGCGAGAATCGACATTTTTGGTGAAGATCCCCGGTTACTCGATAGTAAAAACTAGCGGAGCACAGTCAACTTTATTTCCCAGCCAGATAACACAATACTCAAAATAACATAGCAAAATAGAACAAAAACAGTAGCCGCTAGCCTCATTTCTTCAAATATGGAGAACTAAAGTTAATACTGGATCAATTCACATGAAAATGCCAACAATCATTCCCTATGCTTAGAAAAGTTAACAAAGAAATCAAAAGAATTAAGCAATCACCGATATTCACCAAAGAAACGTTCTTGGATTCAACCACATTAACTTGATACAATTTATTAATAAAACTTGGTAACAATGAAGTTAGAGGCAACAAACCAACATCAAACTTTGGCAGTCATAGGAGAGCTACAAATGAATGACAAAAAAAAGGAATGAAAACTAGACAAATGGCAAACTAAAAATAAGGGGAAAATACCGAAAAATTAAAAACTACTAAAAACTAAAAACTAGAAACACTACTGATCCTCTCCCACACCTAAACGATACATTGCCCTCAATGTAGCAAAGAAACATCAAATGTAGGAGAAAGGGCAACAAAACTCCCCTGAAAGTGGGTCAAAGTGGTGGGCGAGACGGGGCTTGGGGTGGAAAACCCATGTGCTGCATGAATGCCGCCAAATTTTGTGCCATGACAATCACATTGTTGTCAATGTTAATCATCCAAGCCTCCAAATTCTCGTCTCACCATGGCCTCAAATAGTCAACTCAATTAACCAGAGATAAAAGCTCCAACAGTTACAGAAACCAGCATATGCAATTTGCAGAGACACAATAGGATCCAACAAATGAAATTCAGTAGTCACCAGTGCCTCCCAACTCAACAATCAAAAGCAAACACGGGTCACCCAAGCCCAAATATGGTCAACAAAGCAACAGTTGCACTCCAAAACCAACAACTCGAAACTATTATCAACAACTGGAAACTAGCAAAGTCACGTCAATAAGCACAGGGACTACCCAATTCAGTCAGTCAACAAGCAAACTTGGGTCATCCACAATCTCAACAAATGCACTCTAAAATTTCAAGAAACATCCACACGTAGTCAATTGGCTGAAGAACCCCACAAAGCAATTGAATGGCACCAATATGAACAAGCAAATCACTGTCACCAAGACCCCAACAAACAAACCAACTCCCAACAGGGCAAATTAACACAACCAGTGCAATAATGAACTCTCAAGTAACTTTGTGACAACACAAACAACAGAAACCCAATTACTGTGCAATTTAACCAAACAAAGCAAGCAGAGGCCGGCCACGAAGCAATGAAATGAACGAGGCGGATGTCCCTCAATAATGCACTTAACGGTGCAAATCAATGGAAAATGCAGTAGGATAGTACCTCCACTCTGTTAATTGGAATACCTCCACGTCGGCAGAATGGTGGTTGCGGTTAACATCGGGCAGTGGTGCGGCCAGAGAGAGGGAAAGTGATGGCTTCGGCTGGGCAAGGTAGCGAGATGGCCCTCCGTGGGCTGCGGGCATAGTGACAGTCGCGAGGAGAGAGAGAGATGGGAGGGGCAGAGCTGGTGGTGGCATGCGAAGTGGGAGGAAAGAAAAGGCAGCGTCGGTTTTTGGCGAACGCAGGGGAGATGAGGGAGCTCAGGGAGCTGGTGGGCCGCGGCTGCGTGGCCCACAGGGACGGCGACGACTCTCTGCTTGGGTGTGAGATGCGGCGGCGTGCGAGCTTCAGCAGTGGCGGCGTGCGCAGAGGGAGAGAGAGGGCTGGGGTGGAGCGGCATGCGGAAGAAAAGAAGGAAAGGGCAAACAGAGGAGCAGCAGCGGTGAGCGAGGTTAGAGAGAGAGAGCTGGTGGCTTGGTGCGGCGCTCGATGGCGGCGCGCGCGAGGTGGGCGGCGGGCAAAGGGATTCGGATGACAGAGAAGGAACAGGGGAGAAGGAAGAAAGAAAGAAAAAAAAAAGAAAAGAGGAAGAAAGAAAGAAAAAGAAAGAAAAAAAAGAAAAGAAAGAAAAAGAAAAAGAAAGAAAAAAATAGTTTTTTTTTGAAATTTTAATTTTGGAAACAAAGGTTATAGCTAACCAGAAAAAGATTTTTTTAAAAAAAATTATTTTTTTTATTTTTTATTTTTAAAATTTTTGAAATTATTTTGTTTTTTGAATATTATTATTGACAAAACTCATTTTCAAAATTCAAAATTAGAGATTAACGGGAAATTGAAAACTGTTCTCGAATTTTGAATACTTACCTTTCCCGCGAACATGACGCGGGCACGCCAAAAAGGCAAGAACCCTTCTGTCCATGAGCTCTCCATACGACTTGATGCGGGTGCGTCATAAAGGCACGAACCCTTCTGACCATGAGCTCTCCATACGACTTGACACGAGCGCGTCATGTCAGACAGACACCTACGAATCATCAAAACGAAAATTGAAGTCCGAAATCAGTTAGATTCAAGGAAAACATATTTAAACTATCAAACAAAACTGAACAAACAATTAAAAGAAATTGGGTTGCCTCCCAATGAGCGCCTTTCTTTAATGTTTTTGGCTAGACATTATCATGTTTTGTTCATGGAGGATAAAATCTTGTGACTCGTTTTAGTGTTTCATCCTCTATATAGTCCTGATAGCCCTCGTAAATTGAGTAATTTTTGAGCACACGAGCTACGGGCTTCCATAGACTAGTAAATGGCGCCAAACAAGTCAACGATAATTTGCATTCTCCATTCACTTCCCCCTCACGTGCATTTATTGGTCCAAGATATCTTGTCATCGCTACTCTTAATTTATTCCTGTCATGAAATTCAAAATTTTTGATATAATAAAGTCAATTTCATTAACAGGAATTAAAGAATAAGAATCAAGAGAATATTGATTAAGGACTGGAGGAAATATCACCGCATCTGGAGATTGTTCACTGGATTCATTCACCTGGACGAGTTGATACTGGGGCCTCATTTCTTGCACTTCAGTTTCCTTTTCAACTGCATCTTCAGATCCGTTTCCTTGAAACTCTTACAGTTCCATGTCATTTGGCCGGATAATTGCACTCTCATCTTCTTCAAGGTTGATATTAGTTTGTGAGGGCAATTCTTCAAGGTGAGAAGCTAATCGCGTTATTCTGGATGTCAATAGATGTATTTGATCTGCCATCCCGGATATCAATAGTTGCACTTGATCCGCCATCGCTTGTGTCTCCTGATGAGTTCGATATGTATTAGCAGCTAGTAATTCAATCATTTCTTCAAGAGACATACTTGACACGGATGATGGTTGTTTAGACTCTTGCTGTTGAAAATTCATTGGCCCTGTCGCATAATTAAAATTGAAATTTTTCCACCATCCTTGATCATACCTGTTTGAATAAGGGTCATACCACGTTTGAAATAGAGGTGAAAAATCTCTAAAAGTATCTGTTGGAACACTTAGGTTATCTTGAAATACGAGGCATGTGTCGGTTGAATAACCTAAGACAAAATAAGTTTCACAATTCGCAGCAGCCAATTGATCATTAGGAAAAACACGAGTCTCATAACCCCACTCAGGAATAAAGTCCAATCTATCATAAAAATACAGAATGTTAGCAGCCATAGACTATATAAAAAAAAAAGAGAAAAATAAATAAAAAAAAATAAAAACAAGATGAATTCAAAAGGAAACAAATTAATCTGGCACCAGTCCTCGACAACGGCGCCAAAAATTGACAGGTTGTCAGCCTGTGCAATAATAAAACATGTTCAAAATAAAAGTAATTTCTGTAGATAGCGGTGAACAGGGTCGAATTCATAGGGATTAGGTGTAACTGTTTCTTTTCAAATTCACAGTGACAATAAGGGAGTTTTTGTGTAGAAAGTGACAATCGAATAAATTCAAATAAAATCCAAGAAGCTAATAAAAACTAAATAACAATTCACTAAAATCGAATGAATGATAACTAAGGTTCTAGCCAAGAAATAACTTCAGCAATGGTTCACCTAATTGATCATCGATGCAAAGCCAATTCCAATTATTTATTAATAAATAGGTTATAACTGCCAAACAAGCGATGACAGTCAACCCCTCCTTACTGTGTTGGTGATTAAGGTACGCCCGTTAATCACTGCTCTAATTGAGAAATAATCCTAGGTACGCCCGTAAAATTTAATTTTCCAATTGCCTTACGTATTAGAGGAGCCCTATTCTAACCAAATAACGCACTACCAGGGTTATTTTAAATTAGCCCGCGTATCCCCCTGACACAAATCTAATCATGCCAGTTGTCACTAATTCAGAGCAATTAGATAATTACGGATCTAACGCCCTAATTGACAATAGATTCCCAAATTAACTAATTATCCGGATCCAAAACAATCAATTAATTGAACAATCATAAGCACTGTAAGCAGAGAATATGCGAATACTAATAAATAAAAGGAAAAGATAAAATTAAATCGATCTCACAACTTTTAGGCGAGCCAGAGCCTCCGTTGTCCCGTGACTAGACAAAGGAATTTAATTCATCCCTTGTCTACTCCTACAGAAAAGAAAAGAAAAGCAACTAAAGATGAAAGGAAAAGTCAAAGGCTAATGCTTCCTTCCTCCTCACATGCGTAGGAAGTAAAAAAACTAAAAAAAGAAGCCAAAAGGGAAAAGTTCCAAAAGCTGAAAGAGTTCTAATCCCTCGCAACTCCTTTTTCTCTCTAAAGTCTACTAACTAAGCTCTCCTGTAGCGGCGGCTCCCACCACCAAGAAGAAGCCCTCAAGCCGTCTTTCCTTCTCAAAATTTACCAAAATGGGCGTCACATCTTCTTTTCCAAAAATGCGCCTCGGACAAATTCTATCATTTGGACTCCTTTTCTGTCAAAGTGGCACCTGTTATCATATTTTCGTTCTACTTTTTGAAATAAATGCAAAATACTAAAAGTGAGTAGAATCCAACAATTAATCCACATCGGATCAGGTAATAGGGGAAATTAATAATAAAATAAAGGAGAAAATTGCAACCTATCAAATATGGAAAACTCTAAAACACAAAATGTAGTAATAAATGGCAGGTATATTTGTCCGATTTTTTATTATTTTTGTTTCGTATAGTTCTTTCAAGAGTCTGTGTATATTTTTGTGTAATTGTCAACCACCTTCTTTTACATCAACTCATTAAAAAATACATCAAATCTTGAAGGAAATACAAAAAATGTCAATTATTACTTGACTGGAATTAGCAGATTGAAGTCGAAAGTATTTTTTTAACCCTTCATCTCTTCCTCACACCCCTTTCCATTCCCAATTGTCAGTCTCGTCATTCAAACTTTGAATCTGACAGCGCGAGAAGCTCTTAGCCACTAGACTAACCCTACCAAGTGCCATGAAGCCAAAAGTTAGAGTGATGACAAAACAATAACATAAAATTATACGCCTAGCATTAGTAATTAGGTGGCGTTGGTGTATATTTCCACACTGACTTCATCACGGATGTGTAAAAACGTGTTCCATGCTAGTGGACCATGATTTTGGTGATTAGATCCAACAAGAAAAATTAATTTATGGGGTAATTACCACATTTTTAGGCCTATAAATACAAGGAGTCTGGTTTGTTATTTCAATGTGCTAAACTCAGCTACCAAGTCTTCTCGAGTCACAACCAGTTACAAATATCTATTTTCATTCTTATTAATTAGCTAGCCGGTTCTTTTAAGGAAAAAATGGTTGCAGCCAAATCTGCGATTGGCACTGGACAGGTGAATAGTGATTGTATGCCAAGCTAGACATATATTTCTTTCTTTTTCAAGTTTCGCATGGTTTTGGGAATCAACTCGTAAACAACTTGTATAGAAACGTTTGAAAAAGTGTAAGGAGTTGCAAATTAAAGCAATTTCAACATTCTTGAATTGTCTTAAACAATATTTTATATTTATAGCTGTCTACATGCATATGTCAGGAGGCGATCTCTTGCATTGTTTCATTAAGCTTCTTCCGAGTGATACAGTTTCTTTTTAATTGGTTATTTGTTTATTTGAAAGGATTCTAATTGATATTGGGAACACAATTTTTTTGCTTTTTCTTACTGGAAAATATGTTTGGGATTTACAGAACGACATCAGTTCACTGGAACCAGTGAAGCCGGCTGACCCTCACGTGATCCAGATCGGAAAATTTGTAGAGCAACAACATCACCACGGCAAGCTGCTTTCTGTCGCCGTGGTTGGCGAATTCACGTGGAGCGGTGATGGAGGCAATTACTACGCACTTATCATTGAAAATCAGGATAGTGACGGTGCCACATGTCTGCATAAGCATAAAGTACTTGTTCTTGAGACCCCGAGTGAAACAAAACTCATATGGCCCAAGAAATAATCAAGCACTACTGTTGATCAGCTGAGGATCAACGACTTTAAGTACTTAAATTATCTAGTGTCTTTGGTGTGGTTTTTCAGTTTATGTATGGATGATGTACTGCTGGCATGCATACATCTCCTCCTGTTGTACTACTATGTGAGGTGCGCACTCGTACCAACAAAAATGCACCATTAAATAAAAAAATGCGTCTGTGTTTGAGTTTGTATTTGGACATTTTATTTCTCTATTACTTGCAAGCAATTTCCAATCCTTGAGTTTTGTATGTCAATTAGGTACCATATTCATGACTAGTTATGAAGTCTGATGACTAGTTAAGTCTTATGATAAGTGCATATTTTATATAATTTTCAGCGAGTTTTATTAGTTAGTTTTGGTGTGTTTTATTTACTTTTATAGCTAATTAATTAAGTTTCTAGTGAGAATATGCATTTTGTGGTTTAACTGGTAAAAATTGCATTTCTATGAATTTTAATGGTAAAAACTTCATGTTTTGTAGATTTTAATAATTCAAACATCAAATGGCATGAATTGAGAAAATAATTGGATGATTGATGATGATTTGAAGTGATTTTAAAGAAGACATGAAGTGCAAAATACTCAAAGGATG
Organism: Coffea eugenioides; assembly: GCF_003713205.1. Lineage (NCBI taxonomy): Eukaryota > Viridiplantae > Streptophyta > Magnoliopsida > Gentianales > Rubiaceae > Coffea > Coffea eugenioides. Next base: position 11,253,749 of record NC_040037.1, read on the forward strand.
AAATGCAAGTTTTCTATCTTTGACACCTTTTAGTATTTCGGCTATATGTTGAGCTAAAAATATCAGATGGAGGTGATTCTTGAATCATTTTGAATCTAAGAGGTAGATCAACATTTGAAATGAAGACATCAAAATCCAGTTTAGTCATATTTGCAGTCAAAAAGTCGAAATACAAAAATGCAATTTCAAAAGTTGAAACAAAGTTTCTGACTAGTTGAGGGTATTTTGGTCATTTATTGATCCACAGAGCTCCAAATTGGATGATTCTTACTGCATTGGAGAGCTAACTCAAAGAACTATAACTTTCATGTTTCACACAAGAGTTAGTTCAACCTCTATCATCAAGAAAATATCAGTTGACGTCGGATCAAAAATAGAGCAAGGATGAAATCTGTCCAGATTTGTGCAAACCTACAAAAAGCAATGCGTGGGATACAATACTCGACCTAAGGTCGGGTATTCATCATTTTCAGCTGCAACTTGTTCCTTATTCACACAACTTTCCAACTCAATTCCAGCAAGGAATTTTGACTATATCTGACTAAGAAGAGTGTGGAAACTTGGAGAACAACTCTTGGTGAGTTCAAAAGCCAATTTTGCTAACGAAGAAAGAACTCAACTTGAGCTTAAATTCTCTATAAATAGTAGCCTTTGGAGACCATTTTAAAAAATTTGGAAGGCTAGAAAAATTCCACAAAAATTTAGTCTTCATTAGAATTTCCTTAGTTCATAGACTAGGTTAGTATAGTATAGCATAGTTTAGGTAGTTATGTGTGTTATCCACTCTTGTATATTAGCTAGATTAGGATGAAAATGGAGATGAAGAAATAGGGGTTGAAACTCATGGGACGAGGGTTATCTCTTCTCCAACTCTTTATCTGTTGTATCGAATTCTTCAGTATGGTTAATATGCAAGTTTTGGATTTATGTTTCAATATGTGCGTCTAAAGTTTATGCCTAGAGTTGTGGATGAACTTTCTACATCTTGTTAGTAATATTTACTTGATTATTTGATGATATTATTTTGAGTAAGTTATTTATCATTTTTGCTTTTCTAATCATGATTAACTGTCCATTAATTGTGATAATTTTAAGGTGTTAAGTTTGCAATGAAAATTAAAATTTAGCACTAGTTCAAGGAAGTGATAAACCTAGAAAGTTCGCTCACGGGAGTAGAGGTGCACCTTTGTGGCTTTAGTGACTTGTTTCATGGAATTTCATAAAAGAAATGAATTTGTAGTTAATTCATAACCATGAGAGTAGGTATGGCTTAGTTACAAGTATAGCTGATTTACTACGAGAGTAGGTTTCACATACATGAGGAAATTACGCCATAACTAGTCAAGATAATAGCATTCACTTAACTGGTAACTTCACTTACAAGAATAGTAAGGAATTCCATATCTTTAGGAGTTTTCTATTGTATTTTTGTTACTTTTATAGTGTAGATTTAATTTCTTGCACTAGTGATAGTCTAAATAATAAAAAAGTTTGAAAACCACCGGTAATTGAAACTCTTCCCTATGGGTTTGACTTTTAATACCCTATACTCTCTCTCAACTCATATACTAGCGAAAAATCGCATGTGGGGTATTTTGAATGTTATAAATGTCGAGGAAATTTAAGAATTGTAAGCAACACCGCAACCAGTACCACTGGTGTATACACAGGGAGGAATTAAATCAAATGGCCAACAATTCAATAAATATCTGAAAATATCCCCACATATGGCAGCAATTAAACCCAAATCTGTCCAAAATTTACCCTAGAAAATGCCCAAATCAACACCTTCTTTTATCCATCAAGAAACCCAAATACAAAAGCTCAAATTCCAGCAATTTAAGGACCCGAAAAATACTAATCGAGGTAGAAATTTTAATACCTGTACCTGTCAAAACTTGACAGGTGGTGACGCGTGGCAAGGAGATGGCAGACAGTAGCAGCGGGTCGCGCGAGGTGGAGCAGCTGCGCGATGGTCGCGCGAGGAGAAAGAGAGTGCGAGGTTGCGGCAGGGAGAGCTAGCTGGCGACCAGCGTGCGAAGGAGAGCTGGTGGTGGTCCGTGAGGTGGAGCTCGGAGCTCGGAGGCGGCGGTGGAACTGAGGCTGCTGCAGAGGTGGGAGCGAACTGGAGGGAGGCGCAGCGTCTGAGAGAGCGGCGTCGCGGAGAAAGGGCGGCGTGTGGCTATCGGGCGCGACTGGGGTTAGCTGGGCGCGGCGAGGGGTGGAGTTGCGGCGGCGGTCAAAGGCGCTGGTGAGTGGACTTGTGGGCCGCGGCGTGCTGGGGTCGCGGCGTACGAAAGAGACAGGAGAACTGGAGCTTGGAGGTGGTGGCGATGGACGCGAGCTGGGGTGGCGCGCGATGGGAAAGCCAAGGGAGGTGGGGTCTGCGTGCGCTGGGTGCGGCGTGAGAAGGGAAAGGGAAGTGCGGAAGAAAAAAAGAAAGAAGAGAGGAAAATAAAATGATTTTGGCGTTTTTTTTTCAATTTTTTTTCGAATTTAAATTTGCAAAATTTGAATTTTTGAAGAAAAAGAAAGAAAAATGCCTTTTGAATTTTTGAATTTTCTCAATGTGAAATTAAAAATTTTTTTAATTCATTTCTGGGTCGTCAAACACCGCGTGGGCACGCTAAGATTGTAAAACGTCCACTGACCATGAGACTTGAATTTAGACGCTTAACGCGTGCCCTTCTCACGTGGGCAAGCCAAGATTACCTATTCTGGTCATAGTGAGGAAACATCAAGAGTGATTAGTACCCAAGTGAGAAACGACATATTTAAGAAATTGAACACAAAAATAACAAAATCAACAATTGGGTTGCCTCCCAAAAAGCGTCTTTCTTTAATGTCTTTGGCTAAACATTGTTATGTCTTGTTCATGGAGGATAAAATCTTGTGACTTGCTTCAATGCTTCATCTTCAATGTGATTCTGGTAACCCTCATAGATGGAGTAATCTTTGAGCACACGAGTTACGGTCTTCCATGGACTAGTTGATGGCGTCAAATAATCAAGCATTGATCGCAATTCTTCATCCCCTCCTCCATCAAGAGCATTCAACGGTTCAAGATATTTGACCATAGCTACTCTTAACTCATTCCTGCCATAAGACTCAAGAACTTCCGGTATAACAAAATCAATCTCATTAACAGAAATCATGGAGTAAGAGTTAAGAAAATGCGAGTTAGGGAATGGAGGTGGTGTCACCACATTTGATGATTCTTCACTGGATTCTTTCACTTGAATGGGTTGCGGTTGGGGTTCTATTTCTTCCTTTTCGGCTTCTTTTTCAACTGCATCTGTAGATCTCTCATTTTGACACTCTTGCATCTCCTCATCACTAGTCAAGCAAATTGCACTCTCATTTTCTTCAAAATCAACAATGGTTTTTGAGGGCAATTCTTCAATTTGAGAAGCCAATCGATTTATTCTGGATGTCAATAGACATAGTTGATCTGCCAGATTACTCATTGCATCATTCATCATCCCATTCCTCATTTGTGTCTCCTGTTGGAATTGGTATGTATTAGTAGCTATTGATTCAACTATTTCTTCAAGAGACATACCTGACATAGATGACGATTCTTGAGACTCATACTGCTGAAAATTCATTGGCCCCGTTGTATAATTATAATTGGAGTTATCCCACCATCCTTGATTATACCCGTTTGGATTAGGGTTATACCACGTTTGAGACCAGGGTGAAAAATTTCCATAATTATTGAGTGGGACACTCAGATTATCTTGATATTCGGGGCACATACCGGTTGAATGATCACTGGCATAACAAATTTTACAAGTTGCAGCAGCCATTCTTTCTCTAATAGAGTTTAGTGCCTCTGAATATGCAAACTTAGCAAAAAAACAAGCCTCATTGCCTTCCCTGGAAACAAAATACAGTCTATCACCAAAATACGGAGTGTTAGAAGCCATAAACTATATAAAAAAATAAAAAAATAAAAACAAGATGAACTAAAAAAGAAACAAATTAATCTGGCACCAGCCCCCGGCAACGGCGCCAAAAATTGACAGGGTGTCGAGCCTGTGCAATAATAAATACCTGCTCAAATAAAATACAAATTCTGTATATAGCGGTAAGCAGGGTCGAATCCACAGTGATTGAGGATACTTTAATTTCTTCTCAAGTTCCAGATATGGGGGGTTTTTGAAAATGAGAGTAACTAAATTACTTGGAATAAATTAAAATAAAATAAAATAACTACAACTCAAATAACTAATTATCACAATAAAAATAATAATGGACGAACTCTAGTCAAGAGACAACTTCGGAGATGGTTCACTTAATTCGATCACAGATGCAAGGATTATTCCAGTTACTATCTGATAAATTAGTTATAATTGTCATACACGCGATAAACAACCAACTCTTCCTCAATTTGTCGATAGCCAAGGTACGACTGTTGACTATTTCTCTAATAAGGAAACAACCCTAGGTACGACCATAGAAGTTCAATTCCCTAATTGCATGAATAATTAGAAGAGCCAAATTCTAACCAATCAACACGCTACGAGGGTCTCTTTAAGTTAGCCTGTCTATCTCCCTGACACAAACCCAATCATGCCAGTTGCCACCAGTTTAGAATAATTAAACAATTATGGATTTAACTACCCTAATTGGCTTCAGGTTATTGAATTAATCTAGAATCCGGGCCCTGGATAATCGAATAATAAAACAACCATATGAACATAAAGCAGAAGATAAACGGATACCAGTGAATAATGGAAATAAATAAAAACTAATTCGATCTCACAAATTTAGTAGAACCAAGTCCTCCGTTGTTCCTCGACTAGACGAACTTAGCCATGCCTCATGAGAAAATCTCCAAGTAATTTAATTGAGGTCCAGGCCATCAAAGGAACCAATAAAGAATAAAACTAAACTATGCTAAAAACTAAGCTAGAACTCTTGATAAGAAAACCTCCTGTATGTTTGCCTTTTTTAAAGCCAAAGGAAAATGACTCATGCTATCTAGTGGTCCCCACGGATTAGGAGTCAAAGAGCAAAAAGAATTGGAGCTCTGCCGAATTCCCCTTGTTCAAGCCTTTACGTTTCTCACTTAAAGACCAAAGGAAAGTGACTAATGCTCCCGTGGTCCCCGCACAAATTGAGAGTCAAAGTACAAGAAGAAAGCCCCTCCAATTCCACTTTTCTCGTTTCCTCTTCATAAGAGGACTCTTAGTCGGCGCCGCTTCATCAGCACAAGGAAAGGGGGATCCGTTTCTTCTTAGCAATGTGGGCCAGGTTTGTATATCCACTGGAGGCTCTAGCGTGTGGAGGATTCTTCTCAATAAAATCTTCTTTTTAGCATTTCTTGCTCCAATCCCTGAAATTAAGTCCAAATACCAAATATAAGTAAATATTACTAATTAAAACAATATTTGGCAAGGACAAAGGGGAAATTAATAATAAAATTACTAACAATTAACACCCTATCAATTCCCCCCACACCTAAATCATGCTTGCCCTCAAGCATAAGAACAACAATTGAACACCAAAATTTGACAATGGCTATTGCTTTAACTATCATATTGCCAAGATACCCAGAAAAACATATATCAAGCATCACAGTTAAGATCCAAGAAAAATCACCCCGGTTAGCATCTAAACTACCAACTCCTCCAATTTAAAGCAAACTAATCTAAGCAAAAGGAATGGTTGCTCACATTTATCAGCAAATGGTCCAACTATTAACCAAAATCTCGACATTAAGATCACAAACCGGCAAGCTGACTTATTCACATACTAACACAATCTTTACTTTACTTCTCTTTTTTTTTCTTTTTTTTTCTTTTTTTTTGAAGTAACAAAAGACTTAATCTATAGCCCTTAGAGCCTTTTGACGCGAACTCCAACATTTGCTAGATGGAGGAGCCCGGTTACTCAGCTCCAATTGCTACGGGACCACGCACTCATAGCAACTACTACCTTTTGACACGAAAATCAACACTTTAGGTGAGGATCCCCGGTTACTCAGTAGTAACCACTAGCGGAGTACAATCAACTCTTATTTGCAACCATATAGCACGATATCTAAAAGCAATACAAGAATAACAGCAGCCAGCCTCAAATTTTCAGACATGGAGAACTAAAATTAATAATTTGACCAATTCACATGAAAAATGCCAACAATCATTCCCTATGCCTAGAAAAGTTAACCAAAAATTGGAAAAGTTAAGTAATTATTGATATTCACCAAAGAGATGTTCCTGAACTCAACCACATCAACTTGATACCTTTTATTATTAAAACTTGGCAATATCAGAATTAGAGATAACAACCCTAGATCAAACTTGGTGTCCACATAAGAACTGACCACTAGAAAAAAAGAAAAGAAAATAAACGAAAAAGGAGATAAATATCAAACTAAAAACAAAGGAAAAACCTCTAGAACCTAAAAACTGAAAATACTAGCACCACTATGATCCCCCCCCCCACACCTAATTCACACATTGCCCTCAATGTGATAATGTAACAGCAAAAGGAAGGAGAATGGCAACGGTGCTTCCCTGAAGTTGTCAAAACAGGAGTGGGTCGGGCGGAGTGCTGCCAAATTCTGCGCCATGTCATGCAAGTCGACGTCAATGTGAGTCACTCGAGTCTCCAGTCTCTCAACTTGCATTCGGAGTTGGACCCAGTCGTTAGCCCCTGGGTGGTCCCCTGCTTAGCCAAATGCAATAACAATGCATCCCAAAACCGCAACAAGTGCTCCAATGAATTTAGCAATTGAAATGAAAAGGACAAAATACTCCCACACAAGGCAAATAGAGGCAACCTACTTCAATAAGCAACGGAAATGGCACAGGAGCCGTCCAATGCACCAATTAAATGTAATAAATCCCAACCAAAGGCAGCACAATAGACTCCAGGCAGAAAGTACCAAATGATACTCAATTGACACCAAAAACGATCCCAACAAAGCAGCAAGATCGAAGGATACTCAGTCACAGATGCTCAATCATATCGAAATAAGAAATTGTAAGCAAATTAGCACAACCAGTACCACTGGTGCATGCACAGGAAAGAAGGGAACCACATGGCCAACCCAATTAATAACATGCACAACTGAGGTACCCCAAAGGCTAGAAAAGTACCCTAACAACACAGCAAATTGAATGAATATACACTGGGTCTCCAATTCAGTCAAAATAAGATCAAGGGGCACGATACAGAAACTAACAAAGCAGAACTCAAGTGATACCAACAGGGACCCCAACAGAGCAATGAATTCAACCAATTGGAGCAAGTGAAACTCAACAAATGTCACCAATTGGACATTCGATTACCCACTTCCAGATACCAAACCTTAAGGATTTTAAGAATCCCAGCAAACAGGCAATTCCAGCAACTATCGATTAGAATTCGAGGAAATTTAAGAATTGTAAGCAACACCGCAACCAGTACCACTGGTGTATACACAGGGAGGAATTAAATCAAATGGCCAACAATTCAATAAATATCTGAAAATATCCCCACATATGGCAGCAATTAAACCCAAATCTGTCCAAAATTTACCCTAGAAAATGCCCAAATCAACACCTTCTTTTATCCATCAAGAAACCCAAATACAAAAGCTCAAATTCCAGCAATTTAAGGACCCGAAAAATACTAATCGAGGTAGAAATTTCAATACCTGTACCTGTCAAAACTCGACAGGTGGTGACGCGTGGCAAGGAGATGGCGGACAGTAGCAGCGGGTCGCGCGAGGTGGAGCAGCTGCGCGATGGTCGCGCGAGGAGAAAGAGAGTGCGAGGTTGCGGCAGGGAGAGCTAGCTGGCGACCAGCGTGCGAAGGAGAGCTGGTGGTGGTCCGTGAGGTGGAGCTCGGAGCTCGGAGGCGGCGGTGGAGCTGAGGCTGCTGCAGAGGTGGGAACGAACTGGAGGGAGGCGCAGCGTCTGAGAGAGCGGCGTCGCGGAGAAAGGGCGGCGTGTGGCTGTCGGGCGCGACTGGGGTTAGCTGGGCGCGGCGAGGGGTGGAGTTGCGGCGGCGGTCAAAGGCGCTGGTGAGTGGACTTGTGGGCCGCGGCGTGCTGGGGTCGCGGCGTATGAAAGAGACGGGAGAACTGGAGCTTGGAGGTGGTGGCGATGGACGCGAGCTGGGGTGGCGCGCGATGGGAAAGCCAAGGGAGGTGGGTCTGCGTGCGCTGGGTGCGGCGTGAGAAGGGAAAGGGAAGTGAGGAAGAAAAAAAGAAAGTAGAGAGGAAGAAAGAAAGAAAGAAAGAAAGAAAAGAAGAAAAAGGAAAAAGAAAAGCGAGAAAGAAAAAAAGAAAATAAATAAAAGTAAATAAAATGATTTTGGGGTTTTTTTTCAATTTTTTTTCGAATTTAAATTTGCAAAATTTGAATTTTTGAAGAAAAAGAAAGAAAAATGCCTTTTTGAATTTTTGAATTTTCTCAATGTGAAATTAAAAATTTTTTTTTAATTCATTTCTGGGTCGTTAAACACGCGTGGGCACGCTAAGATTGTAAAACGTCCACTGACCATGAGACTTGAATTTAGACGCTTAACGCGTGCCCTCCTCGCGTGGGCACGCCAAGATTACCTATTCTGGTCATAGTGAGGAAACATCAAGAGTGATTAGTACCCAAGTGAGAAACGACATATTTAAGAAATTGAACACAAAAATAACAAAATCAACAATTGGGTTGCCTCCCAAAAAGCGCCTTTCTTTAATGTCTTTGGCTAGACATTGCTATGCTTGTTCACGGAGGATAAAATCTTGTGACTCGCTTCAATGCTTCATCTTCAATGTGATCCTGGTAACCCTCATAGATGGAGTAATCTTTGAGCACACGAGCTACGGTCTTCCATGGACTAGTTGATGGCGCCAAATAATCAAGCATTGATCGCAATTCTTCATCCACTCCTCCATCAAGAGCATTCAACGGTTCAAGATATTTGACCATAGCTACTCTTAACTCATTCCTGCCATGAGACTCAAGAACTTCCGGTATAACAAAATCAATCTCATTAACAGAAATCATAGAGTAAGAGTTAAGAAAATGCGGGTTAGGGAATTGAGGTGGTGTCACCACATTTGATGATTCTTCACTGGATTCTTTCACTTGAATGGGTTGCGGTTGGGGTTCTATTTCTTCCTTTTCGGCTTCTTTTTCAACTACATCTGTAGATATCTCATTTTGACACTTTTGCATCTCCTCATCACTAGTCAAGCAAATTGCACTCTCATTTTCTTCAAAATCAATAATGGTTTTTGAGGGCAATTCTTCCATTTGAGAAGCCAATCGATTTATTCTGGATGTCAATAGACATAGTTGATCTGCCAGATTACTCATTGCATCATTCATCATCCCATTCCTCATTTGTGTCTCCTGTTGGAATTGGTATGTATTAGTAGCTATTGATTCAACTATTTCTTCAAGAGACATACCTGACATAGATGACGATTCTTGAGACTCATACTGCTGAAAATTCATTGGCCCCGTTGTATAATTATAATTGGAGTTATCCCACCATCCTTGATTATACCCGTTTGGATTAGGGTTATACCACGTTTGAGACCAGGGTGAAAAATTTCCATAATTATTGAGTGGGACACTCAGATTATCTTGATATTCGGGGCACATACCGGTTGAATGATCTCTGGCATAACAAATTTTACAAGTTGCAGCAGCCATTCTTTCTCTAATAGAGTTTAGTGCCTCTGAATATGCAAACTTAGCAAAAAAACAAGCCTCATTGCCTTCCCTGGAAACAAAATCCAGTCTATCACCAAAATACGGAGTGTTAGAAGCCATAAACTATATAAAAAAAATAAAAAAAATAAAAACAAGATGAACTAAAAAAGAAACAAATTAATCTGGCACCAGCCTCCGGCAACGGCGCCAAAAATTGACAGGGTGTCGAACCTGTGCAATAATAAATACCTGCTCAAATAAAATACAAATTCTGTATATCGCGGTAAGCAGGGTCGAATCCACAGGGATTGGGGATAATTTAATTTCTTCTCAAGTTCCAGATATGGGGGGTTTTTGAAAATGAAAGTAACTAAATTACTTGGAATAAATTAAAATAAAATAAAATAACTACAACTCAAATAACTAATTATCACAATATAAATAATAATGGACGAACTCTAGTCAAGAGACAACTTCGGAGATGGTTCACTTAATTCGATCACAGATGCAAGGATTATTCCAGTTACTATCTGATAAATTAGTTATAGTTGTCATACACGCGATAAACAACCAACTCTTCCTCAATTTGTCGATAGCCAAAGTACGACCGTTGACTATTTCTCTAATAAGGAAACAACCCTAGGTACGACCATAGAAGTTCAATTCCCTAATTGCATGAATAATTAGAAGAGCCAAATTCTAACCAATCAACACGCTACGAGGGTCTCTTTAAGTTAGCCTGTCTATCTCCCTGACACAAACCCAATCATGCCAGTTGCCACCAGTTTAGAATAATTAAACAATTATGGATTTAACTACCCTAATTGGCTTCAGGTTATTGAATTAATCTAGAATCCGGGCCCTGGATAATCGAATAATAAAACAACCATATGAACATAAAGCAGAAGATAAACGGATACCAGTGAATAATGGAAATAAATAAAAACTAATTCGATCTCACAAATTTAGTAGAACCAAGTCCTCCGTTGTTCCTCGACTAGACGAACTTAGCCATGCCTCATGAGAAAATCTCCAAGTAATTTAATTGAGGTCCAGGCCATCAAAGGAACCAATAAAGAATAAAACTAAACTATGCTAAAAACTAAGCTAGAACTCTTGATAAGAAAACCTCCTGTATGTTTGCCTTTTTTAAAGCCAAAGGAAAATGACTCATGCTATCTAGTGGTCCCCACGGATTAGGAGTCAAAGAGCAAAAAGAATTGGAGCTCTGCCGAATTCCCCTTGTTCAAGCCTTTACGTTTCTCACTTAAAGACCAAAGGAAAGTGACTAATGCTCCCGTGGTCCCCGCACAAATTGAGAGTCAAAGTACAAGAAGAAAGCCCCTCCAATTCCACTTTTCTCGTTTCCTCTTCATAAGAGGACTCTTAGTCGGCGCCGCTTCATCAGCACAAGGAAAGGGGGATCCGTTTCTTCTTAGCAATGTGGGCCAGGTTTGTATATCCACTGGAGGCTCTAGCGTGTGGAGGATTCTTCTCAATAAAATCTTCTTTTTAGCATTTCTTGCTCCAATCCCTGAAATTAAGTCCAAATACCAAATATAAGTAAATATTACTAATTAAAACAATATTTGGCAAGGACAAAGGGGAAATTAATAATAAAATTACTAACAATTAACACCCTATCAATTCCCCCCACACCTAAATCATGCTTGCCCTCAAGCATAAGAACAACAATTGAACACCAAAATTTGACAATGGCTATTGCTTTAACTATCATATTGCCAAGATACCCAGAAAAACATATATCAAGCATCACAGTTAAGATCCAAGAAAAATCACCCCGGTTAGCATCTAAACTACCAACTCCTCCAATTTAAAGCAAACTAATCTAAGCAAAAGGAATGGTTGCTCACATTTATCAGCAAATGGTCCAACTATTAACCAAAATCTCGACATTAAGATCACAAACCGGCAAGCTGACTTATTCACATACTAACACAATCTTTACTTTACTTCTCTTTTTTTTTCTTTTTTTTTCTTTTTTTTTGAAGTAACAAAAGACTTAATCTATAGCCCTTAGAGCCTTTTGACGCGAACTCCAACATTTGCTAGATGGAGGAGCCCGGTTACTCAGCTCCAATTGCTACGGGACCACGCACTCATAGCAACTACTACCTTTTGACACGAAAATCAACACTTTAGGTGAGGATCCCCGGTTACTCAGTAGTAACCACTAGCGGAGTACAAGTCAACTCTTATTTGCAACCATATAGCACGATATCTAAAAGCAATACAAGAATAACAGCAGCCAGCCTCAAATTTTCAGACATGGAGAACTAAAATTAATAATTTGACCAATTCACATGAAAAATGCCAACAATCATTCCCTATGCCTAGAAAAGTTAACCAAAAATTGGAAAAGTTAAGTAATTATTGATATTCACCAAAGAGATGTTCCTGAACTCAACCACATCAACTTGATACCTTTTATTATTAAAACTTGGCAATATCAGAATTAGAGATAACAACCCTAGATCAAACTTGGTGTCCACATAAGAACTGACCACTAGAAAAAAAGAAAAGAAAATAAACGAAAAAGGAGATAAATATCAAACTAAAAACAAAGGAAAAACCTCTAGAACCTAAAAACTGAAAATACTAGCACCACTATGATCCCCCCCCCCACACCTAATTCACACATTGCCCTCAATGTGATAATGTAACAGCAAAAGGAAGGAGAATGGCAACGGTGCTTCCCTGAAGTTGTCAAAACAGGAGTGGGTCGGGCGGAGTGCTGCCAAATTCTGCGCCATGTCATGCAAGTCGACGTCAATGTGAGTCACTCGAGTCTCCAGTCTCTCAACTTGCATTCGGAGTTGGACCCAGTCGTTAGCCCCTGGGTGGTCCCCTGCTTAGCCAAATGCAATAACAATGCATCCCAAAACCGCAACAAGTGCTCCAATGAATTTAGCAATTGAAATGAAAAGGACAAAATACTCCCACACAAGGCAAATAGAGGCAACCTACTTCAATAAGCAACGGAAATGGCACAGGAGCCGTCCAATGCACCAATTAAATGTAATAAATCCCAACCAAAGGCAGCTCAATAGACTCCAGGCAGAAAGTACCAAATGATACTCAATTGAGGGCAAGCATGATTTAGGTGTGGGGGGTATTGATAGGGTGTTAATTGTTAGTAATTTTATTGTTAATTTTCCTTTGTCCTTGCCAAATATTGTTTTAATTGTTGATATATACTCATTTTTGGTATTTGGACCTATCTACAGGAAGTGGAACTGAGAAATGCTAAAAAGGGAATTTTATTGAGAAAAATCCTCCACACCTTAGAGCCTCCAGCAGATATACAAGTCGGGCCCATATGGTGCTACCAAAAACTCCATTTTCGGTTGCTGATGGAGAGCTCTTATTATCGGTAGTTGGCTTGTACGTGTAGGAGTCCTCCTACCAAAAGGAAACAAGAGAGTGGAATTGGCAGGAGCTTTCCTCTTGTACTTGGACTTCCAATTTATTCGGCGGGGACCACGGATAAGAAGCATAAGTCATCTTTTGGACTTTAAAATGAGAAACAAACGTATAGAGGGTGGCTTTTGTTCCTAATTCGGTGGGGACCACGGAGAAAAGTTAGGCAATTGTTTTAGAATAGGGAACTTCATTCTTTTGGTTTGGTCCAACTCTTTCGTTTATTTATTTTGCCCTGTTTCCGTTTCTTCGGGGGACAGCTTTTAGCATAGTTTTAGTTTTCTTTTCTTTCTTGGCTCTTTTGATGGCCTGGACCTCAGTTGAATTACGGGGAAATTTTCTCATGAGGCGTGGCTAAGTTTCTGATCTAGTCGAGGAACAACGGAGGACTTGGTTCTACTAAATTTGTGAGATCGAATTAGTTTTTATTTATTTCTATTATTCACTGGTATTTGTCTATCTTCTGCTCTATGTTCATATGGTTGTTTTATTATTCGATTATCCAGGGCCCGGATTCTAGATTAATTCAATAACCCGAAGCCAATTAGGGTAGTTAAATCCGTAATTGTTTAATTATTCTAAACTGGTGGCAACTGACATGATTGGATTTGTGTCAGGGAGATAGACAGGCTAACTTCAAGAGACCCTCGTAGCGTGTTGATTGGTTAGAATTAGGCTCTTCTAATTATTCATGCAATTAGGGAATTGAACTTCTATGGTCGTACCTAGAGTTGTTTCCTGATTAGAGAAATAGTCAACGGTCGTACCTTGGCTATCGACAAATTGAGGAAGAGTTGGTTGTTTATCGCGTGTATGACAACTATAACTAATTTATCAGATAGTAACTGGAATAATCCTTGCATCTGTGATCGAATTAAGTGAACCATCTCCGAAGTTGTCTCTTGGCTAGAGTTCGTCCATTATTATTTTTATTGTGATAATTAGTTAATTGAGTTGTAGTTATTTTATTTTATTTTATTCCAAATAATTTAGTTACTCTCATTTTCAAAAACCCCCCATATCTGGAACTTGAGAAGAAATTAAATTATCCTCAATCCCTGTGGATTCGACCTTGCTTACCGCTATATACAGAATTTGTATTTTATTTAAGCAGGTATTTATTATTGCACAGGTTCGGCACCTGTCAGGAGTGTTGGCAGAACTATACGTTTTGTTGAAAAATGAGGATTGAAGGTTGAGGAAATGGATATTTAATTTATAGGCCAAGCTAATTTGGTGATCTTCGAGGATATTTCCACACTGACCTAGTCACCGATGTGTGAAAACGTGTTCCACATTGGTCCTTGTCAAATTTTCACACGTAGTAAATTAAATTAATTATAAGACGGCGCAAAATTCAAGTTCATCATAGTAGCAGCTCCGACCATGACACTGGATGACTCCAATTGCACTGTATGAGTTAATACTTAGATTTCTGAGTTACTTCTATATGATTACCTGATCTTCCATGTATTTATGACTATACTAAACTGCAACCATGACCATGTCACAATAGTCTTCCCTCTTCTGTAACTTTTTGAGTATCAATAAAAGTGATATTTGCATAAAATATTGGTTTAAAAACGGAATAACATATTTTTGCTTCCTTTTAAGAGCATGGATAAGACTTGTTTTAAGTGATGACTTAAATGCACCTTCCTCAATTGCACTTAATGAGTGGATAAGTATATGCAATCACAATAATTGCACTCCTTGCATTTCGATATGTTCCATAATTAACTATACATTTCAAAAAAAGACTAACACCTAGTTATATTTTCTAAAAAATAAAGTAACACCTAGCCAAACTGAAATTTTAACATTAAAAAATTGTATATTGAATAGAAAAAATAACTGTGAGATGTGAGACATAAGTTGGTGAAAGGACAGATTTCATTTCAATGCTGCATCATTAGAGTCTAACTTTGACCTAAAGTTCTTCTTCTTCTTTTTTTGTCCTTGGAACATGTTTAATTGATCAATGTTTTCTCCTTATTCTATAATCTTGGATAATCTTTGTTTAAAAGATTTTTTTTGTGAAAAACAGTTTGTTGCCTATTGGGAGGCAATCCAATATTTTAGTATTTTATTTCAATTTAGTGTGATTTTTGGGTTTAGTTAAGTATTGATATTTTGTTATGTTTGTTTTGTAGCAATGGGAAAAAGAAGCAAAAGAAGCCAATTGAGGTGAAAATGGCGAATTTCGATCAAAAAACTTAATTCCTTGATTTGAGTAATTGTTGTTATTGATTTGTTAAAGAGGGTTAGAATGCATGTTTTGATCATTTTACATATACGCGTATTGATTATTTTGACAAAAGAATGATCTAGAATGCATTTTGAGAAATTGGAATAAAGTGTGTAATTTTTAAAAGGTAAAAATTTTCTACAGAAAATTATAGCTCGGAAAACGTGGCATGAGCTCACGTTCTCTTCCAAACGTGGCATGAGCTCACGTTCAAAGTAGTCTTCATATACTAAAATGAACTTATAGTTAATTTCATAACCATGAAAGTTGGTATGGTTTGGTTATAAGTATAGTTGATTCACTACGAGAGCAGGCTTCACAAAATGCAGTTATAAATAGCAGGTATATTTGTCTGGTCTTTTACTTTTTTTGGTTCGTATAGTTCTTTCAAGAGTCCATATATATCTGTTCGAGTAATTGTCAATCGTCTTCTTTTACATCAACTCGTTAAGAAATACATCAAATCTTGAAACAAATACCAAAAATATAACTTATTATATAACTGGAATTATCAGAATTAAGCCTAAGGTTTTTTTTTTAACCCTCCATCTCCTCTCCACACCCCTTTCCACTCCCAACTGCCAGTCTTGTGATTCAAACTTTGAACTTGACGGAGGAGGAAGCTCTTAAGCTTGGACCAACCCGGCCCAGGGGCATGAAGCCAAAAGTTCGAGTGATGATAAAACAGTAACATAAAATTATAGGCTTAGCAACAGTAATTAGTATAATTCCACACTGACCTCATCACGGACGTGTAAAAACGTGTTCCATGCTGGTGGACCATGATTTTGGTGATTAGGTCCAACAAGACAAATTAATTTATTGGGTAATTTCCACGTTTTTAGGCCTATAAATACGAGGAGTCTGGTTTGTTATTTTCATTCTACCAAGTTTTCTCGAGTCACAACCAGTTACAGATATCTATTTTCATTCTTATTAATTAGCTAGCTAGATCTTTAAGGAGAAAATGGCTGCAGCTAAATCTGCTATTGGCACTGGACAGGTGAATAGTGATTGTATGCCTAGCTAGACGTAGATTTCTTTCTTTTTCAAGTTTCTGCATGGTTTTGGGAATCTAACTCGTAAACAACTTGTATGGAAAAAGTATAAGGAGTTGCAAATTAAAGCAATTTCCAACATTCTTGAATTGTCTTAAGCAATATTTTATATTTATAGCTGTCTACATGCATATGTCGGGAGGCGATCTCTTGCATTGTCTGCTTAAGCTTCTTCTGAGTGAT
>NC_040037.1:11271331-11321538 GCF_003713205.1 Coffea eugenioides
CTAGAGAAATACACTTGCGACTTGGGTAAAGTTGATAATTGAATATCACTTGAACCATCTAGGACTCTTGCTACTTTGGTTATCGAGGGTTATACGTTAGAACCTAGCCGAACTTGTACCCTTAGGAAAAGCGGTAATAATCACTATAAATCCGTTTTCCTTGCACTTTCGACTCAAAAGTTATTTCCAAGTATACATCTTACAAAATTTTTCAGTTTGAAAAGCGAGCAACCGTTTCACGACTATTCTCCAAGTGAATTTCAATTTCTTGATTCTTATTGAACGAAACGTCTAAGTTTCGAACTTTAGTCGACTTTCAAAGTTCTTAAATCAAGTTTTATCGCAGATTTGGACTCCAAACCCGGAGTACCACCCCGACGCGAACACTAGAGGCACTACTTTTGGTGAGTGCTTCCAAATATCTGATTGAACTTGATATTTGTGATTTCTCTTTGACAAATGTGATTACATGATATATAAGTGATTTGACAGGGCAAGGGTGTACTTTATCGCACTTGCCCTAATGAGACTTGTACTTGTTCATCGATTTCAATTGACTTGCTTTACATGTGTATGAATTATATCTTGCCTGGAATTCCAGAAACCCTGTGGCTAGTTAATCGAGTCGAGCCGGCAAGGGCCTGGTCGATTAGATAACAAACCCTGGGTAACTAGTAATGTCGAGTGGAGTGTTATCTTCTCGGCTAATTGGTATACTCGAATATTACCACCCGTGTTTCATGTGGCGTGCGGGCCCGGATAAGGGGGTTGATCGGTGGACGGAGACTGGCGTGAAGTGGGGTTTTCTTTCTGGACTAGTTATTACTTGAAAGTTGACGGAGTGTCAACTACCAATCGATCAAGCTGGGATGGAGCCGAGACATGAGCCACTGTATCCTTACATGTGAATATGATCCATATATTCTTGATTACCTGAAGTATTATCTCTTTGATTGGACTTGTTTGCTCGCTATTTCACTATTACACTGTTATTACTTTGTTTGATGGCCAATTTGATATTTGGAACTTCACTGAGCTTTGGCTCACTCCGTTAGTTTTGTTTTCCTTACAGGGGTACGAGCGAGGCGTGAGACGTGTAAAGACTAGCGTAGCCTAGTTGTTTTGACTTTTGACTTGTACTCGCGCTATTACTCGAATAGAATGTTTTGTATCTGGGTTGTATATACTTTGAACCAGTTTGGGTATATTGAGGTTTTGTATCTTGATTGTGCATCAATGTAAATTATAAGCTTGAATTGAGATGTTATTTATGGTCCTCGGATGTATGCACGTGATACGAGTGAGTGAGTCCTGGCGAGAGTTAGGCAGGCGGTCCGCCGAACCCTTTGGTACGCCTTAGGGAAAGGTGGGGTCGTCACAATATGTTCTTGCCATTTTGTCATAACTGAAATGTGGCCAGAATCCGGCCACTTTCTGGTCGGATTTCTAGATGGATTTGAGGCAGTAAGCAATCAAATTGTTTTCCGCCTTCCCTGTCAATCCGGCCAATATGTGACCGGATTTGTAGTTAGATTTGCTGCCAAATTTTTTGATTTCTGCATTTTTCCTCCAGTTTTCTTATTTGATCAGGTTTTTGCACCTACCTGGGTTTCAACTGTTTGGATTTGAAATACTTGAAATGCTTGAAACGTGATATGCTGAGCTTATTTGTGACTTGAGGCCTGTTTAGGCGAGTGTGCTCTTATGTACACTCAATCGATCTAACTTGACGAAACAATTGATATCTCATTTATGCATGAACAAGTAACTTGATTTGCATGTGACCGTGTATTGATTTGAAACACTTGGAATTCTTGAAATGTGATTTGTTGGGTAATACTTGTGACTTGATTATGGCTAGGCGAGTGTGTCCTTATTCGCACTCGACCTCTATGAACTTGAGTTAATTGATCCTGCATGTGAACTTGCATATATATGTGCATGATTGTAGACCAGTTGCATTCTTCTTGCAGCGGTTGAACTGTAGACCGGCTACATCCTTCTTGTAGCGGTTGAATTGTAGACCAACTACATTTCTCTTGTAGTGATTGATGTGACAGCCCCACCTCCCCCTAGGGTGAACCAGAGGGTTCGGCGGGCCGCCTGCCCAGCTCTCGCCGAGACTCACTCACTCACTACAATCCTCAATTCAAATACAATATACATCTCACATATTACATCAAATTTCCCATGAATTACATATCACATACGCAGCGGAAACTAATTCCCAACTATACATAAAATGATTCCAAATCCAAACGGGACAAGATATATGCCATCCAGTCACGTGAATAAATACTACAAGCCTTCCTTCGCCACGAGCCCTGTGGAGGGGAATAAAATATTTTTGGGGTGAGCTAGAAGCTCGGTGAGTAACCAATAAAAGCAGTCATCAAATCAGTTTCTCAATAGTTCATTTCAATGATGTCATGAATCAGTAATCAAATATACGTTTATTGCTCTGGTGAGCCAGTGAAATCATTGCACTTAAACACCCAACGCTCAAATAGATCACTTAATGTTAAACAATAAGGGGGAGCAACGTTGATGCTCCAGATCATGTCATGAACAATAAACAGGATGAAGACGTTGGTGTTCAGCACAAGACTCCCCAAGAACTCATTAAAGCCAAACAACGTTGGTGTTCACATACAAGCATGCATGATATGCAGTCGAGTAAATAATGCAAGAAACATTTCAAAAGTACTTGGGAAATAGTTGAGGGTCACTCACCTCCACGACTCAGAAACCATCCATCATATATCATTACCTTGCCCGAGTCCAAGCCCTAAATCACAAACTCAAAGCAATCATACATTCTCAAAGTTCGGACAGTATTTCCCCCAAAATGCTTCATTTCCAACCTACAAATAAAAGCCCATTCTCATAGCAATTTAACCACAATCATACATATAACTCATAAACAATAAAACACATCCAATTAGGCCACAAAACCCTTCAATCAAAGCTAATTAGAAGCTTAAGAGCCACCATTAGAAAAATCCCCAATTAAACCCTAGAAACTGGAATTCATTCCCTCAAGCGTAAATTTTTCGCAACGATCGCAATTAACGTATAAAAGTTCCGTTTAACACCTTTCGGCACAATATCCATAACTGAAGCTACCCTTATCGGATTGAAACAAATCTTATAGCGTTTCTAAGCTAAGAGAAAGGGCTACAATGTTGAAGAAGGCCACTCAGTCCAGTTTGCAATGTATCTAGGGCAAATTTATCAAAACAACCCCAGATTTTCCAGTTCGCAGTTCAACTAGCAGTCCTGATTCATTCAATCATATCTCAGCACATACAACTCCAATTCAAGTGATTCCAAAAACATCTGAAAGCTAAGATACCAGGATATATTTCTTAAGAAGACATCGACAACCAAATCAGTAGTATTCCCGGTCAAACTAACCAATTACAAAAGCTGATTAGTATGTTCGGATAGAAACAGGGCAGTAGGGGTATTTCGGTCTTTTCACAGGTTACGTTGCTCCGATTGAGCTGAAATTTTGTAGACTACCATAAAACATCATTATCTACAACTTTCATGTTTTGTGCTAAGGACAAATAGGCCTCTAACTAGGTGTAACAGTATCAGGCAGAATTGGGGAAAAAAATGAAACCCTAATCTGGAATTCATGCATTCAAGTGCTAATCTTCCACAAAACAACATCTAAAACAACTAAAAACTACTAATAAGCAATTAATTGAAGTAAAGAGGATGTTCTTGGCAAAATACCTTAAAACCACAAGAAAGGTAGGAGCTTAATCTTTCCTCCTCCAAAACAACTCCACCAACACCTTTAACCTTCCCTAATGATCACTTGTATGGTGTGGTTTGTGATTGGTTGGTTGAAACTCAAGATTTGAGCAAATTTGGAAGCTAGAAATTGAAGAGCTCTCTCTTGTTTTCCTCCTCAAGAGGTTCGGCCAAGACACAAGAAAAATGAGAGAAAATTGAGTCAAAATTGATTTTAGGAAAGTTAAGAAGGTCTTGGTCAAAAGTCCAAGGGTGAATTGAAGGGTGACACTTGTCACCTTTTAGTTTAAAGCTTATCTTTTTGTCTCTCTAATACAAATCTCTTAGCACCTTGGAAAATAATATCACTTAATAGAAACCTCCAACAAATTGTCAAAAATATATTGCATTTACCGCACTAGCGGGTCCCACGTCCATAATACACTTCAAACTTAACGTGGACTAACTCGTATCAAGGAAATGATTTAAAAATTCTATTCCTTTATAAAAATGTATAGAAAATTAATATCTTGAAAAAAGATACAAAATTATAAACAAGGAAACAAAATAATGTCTCAAAAATATATAAAAATTTTCGGGTTCTCACACTCATTCTTTCGGGGCGTCACAGTTGAATTGGGCCTTCGACCTTATCCGAGACGTCGGGTAAGTGAAATCTAGGGTTACTCATGCGTATGCGTAAATGTAAGTCGGTAATGGCTGAACTGAACCCTCGATGGACCTCTTGCTTAAGACCAGCCTCAGAGCGGTCGGGTAAGCTGGAAAATCTTGAGAAAAGGATAAGTTCCTAACTGTTTACTCTTGACTGGAAGTCATCACTTGAACACTGATATTACTGAATACGGAGCGTTAAGTGTCAACTAACGTCTCCAATTATTACTGCGTGAGCGTTGGATGTCAGCCAATGACTCCACTACTGAATACTGAATACTTGGTGCTATAAGTCAGATCTTGAATTACTGAATATCTGGGACTATAAGTCCAACACAGGGCTAGTTGGTCGAATCGAGCCCGCAAGGGCTTGGTCGAGGAGATCGACAAACCTTGGGTATTTCTTTGGTGTTCAGGCTCGGTAAGAGGTATGTTTGGTGGACGGAAATTGGTGTAAAGTGATAATCTACGGACGTTATACTTTTGTGGTTGACGGAGAGTCATCGGACCTTGTTCAAGCTACAGTGGTACTTCCTCCTGAGAGCAACCTATATCCTTTGCCATGAATGTGTTCTTACTCTACACTTTTGCATGATCAATTTGGCTACTTGCTAACTATAAACTGGGTCATGATCTATTTGAGTTTGACTTGTTTTCTTGATATCTGGTATGGTATCTTGCCTATTATTTTACCAACTCAGTTACTTGGAACCTCACTGGGTTTCTAGATCATTCCATGATATTTGTTTTCCTTACAGGAGTAAGAACGTGAGAATAGAAGTGGAGAAGACATAGACTTTGTTTAGGTTTTGTTAGCTGCTCGCGTGAGCACTTCATAGATGTCTAGCCAACTTGTTTGGTTTGAATTTGCAAGTTTGACTCTTTGGCTGTATTATACATTGTGTGGATATTGGAGGTCCATGAGTGTATCTATATTGATAGTTGTAATTAATATCGCTTTTATTATTGAGGTTTTATTCGAAATTTCATAATGCTTGTCTGAGTCCTGACGAGAGCTGGGCAGGCTGTCCGCCGGTACGCCCTGGGGGAGATGGGGCTGTCACACCCTGCCTTGGTGTATTAGGGGAGATTTTAACGTTATTGTAGATGCTTATGAAAAATGAGGTGGGCGACCATTTTTTGTGTCAGAAGGAGTTGGGTTTTTTGCATTCATGGAAGAGGCCGAGGTATTCGATGCTAGTTTTTCAGGGTCGAGTTTTACATGGTGTAATACTCGGAGGGAAGGGGCTAGAATTTGGAAGAGACTGGATAGATTCCTAATTAATGGAGAGCGCTCAGATTTGGCTCCGGTGATTTCAGTTGTTCATTTAGCGAGACACCCGTCTGATCATGCCCCGATGAAAATTTCTTTCGCTTCGAGACTGGACAATGGGCCGAGACCTTTCAGGTTCTTGAATATATGGACATCCAAGCCAAGTCTCTTAGACGTCATTAGGGCTACCTAGTCCCGAGAGATACAAGAATCACTTCTACGAGTTTTGTGCTCTAAGTTGCTGGTAACACGGAGGGCGATTCAGCAATGGAATAAGCAGCACTTTGGCAACATTTTTAATGTTGTTAGAGAGGCGGAGGCCGAGCTTTTGAGGGTAGAGGAAGGCATGGCAACTTCTGAATCTGAGGAGGATCACGATGAGCTTCACAAGGCACAGACGGAGCTTAATAGGGCATTGGCAATTGAAAAACAATTTTGGAGGCAGAAAGCTAGGGTAAAATGGCTCAGTAGTGGGGATCCGAATACAAGGTATTTTCATGCGGTCGTCAAGCAAAGGAGAGTACAAGGAGCAATACATAGGGTGAAAAATTCAAATGGGATGTGGGTGGAGAAGGATGATGACATAGCAAAGGAGGCAATCGAGTATTTCTCTGATCTTTTTTCGGGGTCTATAGAGTCCAGTCCGGGGGAGCTGCTGTAGTTAAACCCGACAATGGTCACAGGAGGGGAAAATACACTGCTGGAAGAGGCTCCAGACATGGAGGACGTTCGGCGTCTGGTGTTCATCATGAATGGGTAGAGTGCGGCTGGTTCGGATGGTTTTACGGGTAGGTTCTTTACCTTTGCATGGGATATCTTTGCTCAACACATGCATAGAGCGGTGGTGAGTTTCTTTTGTGGAAGTGAGCTGTCTAGATTCATTACTTCCACTTCAATTGTTTTGATACCTAAAGTTTCGAATCCCCAGGATTTCTCCAAATTCAGACCGATTAGCCTTTGTAATTTTTTCAATAAATTATTATCCAGAATTTTGGTGGAACGTATGGCCTCGGTGCTACCAAGAATTATCTCTCCCCAACAGACGGGATTTGTCAAGGGCCGAAGCATAACGGATAATTATTTGCTAGCTCAGGAGATGATCTCGAATATAGGCAAGAAGTCAAGAGGGGGGAATGTAGCCTTAAAGCTGGATATGGCTAAGGCATATGATCGAATGTCTTGGCGGTATGTGTTGCGCAAATTTGGGTTTGGCGAGCGGTTTATAGACATTGTCTGGAGGCTAATTTCTAACGTTTAGTTTTCAATCATCATTAATGGAACACCCCACGGTTACTTTAAATCTAGCAGGGGGTTATGGTAGGGAGATCCATTATCCCCAGTGTTGTTCATTATTGGATAGGAGATGCTCTCGCGAGGACTAAATAATCTAGCAATGCAGCAGGGCTTTGTAGGGTTTAGAGTCCCAACGGGCTGTCCAGCAGTCACGACCAGTTTTTGCTGATGACGTGCTAATTTTTACGAATGTGTCTACTGCTGCTTTAAAGCGACTTGTGCAAGTGCTCGATGTTTACCAGCAATCCTCGGGACAACTGGTAAATGCACAAAAGAGTGGCTACTTGGTCCATACGGCACTACCAACAGCTCGGAGAAGGGTGATTGAGTGGCTTACGCAATTTACTAGATAGGAATTTCCAATTCGTTATCTTGGCTTTCCCTTGTACATGGGCCGAAGCAAATCAGCGTACTTTGGAGAGGGGTGTCAGACTGTGCTGGCTAGAATTATGTCTTGGAAGTCGAGGTTGATCTCTCTGGGGGAAAAAATAGTTTTGATAAAGCAGGTGCTCTCATCCATTCCAGTCCATTTACTATCAGCTGCCGTGTGTCCGGCCTCGGTGTTTAAAAGAATAGAGCAGGCTTGCGCGAATTTTTTATGGGGATCATCAGGAGAAGGAATGAAATTTCATTGGATCAAATGGTCTCAGTTATGCCTTCTAGTTGAGGAGGGGGCGTGGGTTTCAGGAAGCTACGGGATATATACTCGGCCTTCTCCTGCAAATTGTGATGGAATTTTAGGACGGGAATGTCTCTTTGGGCGGAATTTATGCGAGCAAAATACTGCAGGGGGCTCCATCCTTGCCAGGTAGAATTGAAACGGTATGACTCGGGGATGTGGAGAAGAATGTTAAACATAAGTCGATAGGTGGAATAATCCATGGTTAATGCAGGGTCCTATAACTTTTGGTACAACAACTGGTTGGACAGTGGTACTCTATGCCTCAAAACTTCGGTGTGTCCGGACCTCACCTTCAAGGACTTCATCACAAATGGGGAATGGAACGTTAATTTGCTCAACCAATATATTCTGCAAGAGCTTATCCACCCAATTTTACAACATCTGGTCCCGGAGAGAGATGGACGCGACGAGGTTATATGGAGGCAAACGGCATCGGGGAGGTTCACTTTGGCATCGGCCTTTCAGGAGGTCCGGTAAGCTCGTAATCACTTTATGATATACTCTTAGGTGTGGTATCCGTGGGTTCCATTGAAAATTTCTTTCTTCATGATGCAGTTGCTATTGGGAAAATTGCCATTAACTGATGCCTTGTGGAGGGTAGGAGTCCAGCTGGCCTCAAAATGCTTGTGCTGCCAAGAGGGATCAACTGAGGCATTGGAGCATGTTTTCTCGGAGGGTCAGATTGCAAAGGGAGTCTAGGATTATTTTGGTAGGCTGTGTGGGGTAACACAACTAGGCTCATCACTACGGACACGGATAACAGGTTGGTGGTTGTCTTCACCTAGCCCTGTGAAAAGACTGTTCCTTTTCTTAGTTCTTCCAAGTTTTATATGCTGGCATATTTGGAAGGCTCGGAATCAAGCATACTATGAAGGGATTCGAATGCAAGTTGTGAGGATTTGTCATGACATTTTTTTGAACGTGATAGCGGTGGTAGAAGTTCAGTTTAATCAGAGGGTTGGGGTGCAGACGTTTCCTCAGCTATATGAGTGGACAGCTCAACTGCCAACTCGCTATGATTTTCAGCTGGTAGGATGAAAGGCGAAGGAGGCTGGGATGTTAACATTGAATACGGATGGATGCTCCAAAGGCAACCCAGGAGTGAGTGGTGGTGGGGGAATACTACGTGATTCATCAGGGTCACCATTATTTGCTTTCTCGGCTTACTTTGGGGAAACTTCTAGTTTGCGGACAGAACCATTGGCCCTATTAACGGGTCTCCGCTTATGCAATCAAAAAGGGTTTACCAATGTAAGTATACAAGTTGATTTACTTATGCTGGTTGGGATTCTTCAACGACGGTTGCAGTGCCTATGGGTGGTACGAAGAGAGGTAGAACAGATTTGGGGCATGGTTGGGGATGTGGCACGGTTTGCTCATTGCTATAGAGAAGCTAACAGGGTGGCAAATGTGGGCATTTTTTACCGTAACCATAATATCAGCATCTATGATCAGTTCAGTGCAATTCCAAGGTTGGCGCGTGGGGAAATTCACATAGAAAGGTTAGGCATGCTTTCGATCAGGAGGAGGAAAGTAGGATAACTTGCGGGTTGGTCTAGTCGGGAGTGTTGGAAAATTTTGTAATCATTTGATTTCGTCTTGAGTTAATAAAAATCTATTCTTAAAAAAAAAAAAAACCAGTGAAGCAAGACAAAATTCTTGGCATACCAATGTATTACTTGACATGTGTAAAGAGGAACAAAAGATTGACCTTTTCTTCCAAAAAAAAATTGCAATTAAGTGTGGTTCTTTAGAATATGATTGAAATCTAGCATATAAGCACTTGACAAACATGACATTTGACCTATACCTTGATAGCTATTTTCATCTATCAAGGTACTTTCTTCATCTTTGTCTAGTTTAGTTGATGTGCAAATTGGCCTGCCTACTTATTTGGAGTCCTCCATTCCAAATTGCTTGACTAATTTCTTGGTATATTTTGCTTGATTGATGAATGTTCCTTCTTTTATTTGTTGAATTTGAAACCTAAGGAAGAAGTTGATCTCGCCTATCATGCTTATTTGAAATTCTCTTTGCAAAAAATGTTAGAGAAATCTTTGCATAAATTTTCAGTAATAGCACCAAATATAATATGTGACGCCCCGAAAAGTATGAGTGTGAGAACCCGTAAATTCCCTAATAATTTTCCTAGGGTTTTTCCCCTTTAATTGCATGTTTTCTGCATTTTCTGGCTTAGGAAATTTATCCTGGTGAATTTCATGAGTAAATATAATTTTTAGATGATTTTTCTAGTATTGGATAGTTTTTGAAAAATTACGGATATATAACGGACGTGGGACCCACTAGTGCGAAAAGTTCGGAAAAATTCGGCCAATAAGGTTAAGTTTCGGATACTGGGTGAAATTTATCGGGTGTTAAGAGATAAATAGAGGAGGTGAAGTGATTGATGTGAGAGGAAAAAAGAAGGATAGGAATGCATTAATGAAGTGACAAGTGTCACCTTAAGAGTGGTGGTCACTTATTTGACTTTTGACCTTTCTTACCAATTGATTAAATATCTCAAAATTTACCAAAAATTCACTCTTTCTTTCACCTTTGTGGCCGGCCCTCTCTAGCTAAGAAGAAAGAAAAACTCTCCAAGATTCTTGCTTCCATCTTGCTTGAGTGTAATCATCCAACCATTTGATCTTGTTTCTACTCCATAAAATCTTTCCATTTGGTGCTAGTAAGTGGTTTGGTGAAGTGTTTTGGGAAGCTAAGGTGTCCAACAACTCTCCCTCTCTTGTTTACTAGGTGAGTGGTGATTGAACTTCCTCCTACACTTAATGAAGCTTAAGTTGTGCTTAGTGGTAGCTAAAGTGATGAATTGTGGTTTATTTCTTGGTTTGAGATGAATTGGTGAAGTTTTCAATTTATTGATGAATTTTCTGGTTTAATATGAATGTGATGTTGTGGCTATCTTTGATGATGGGAATTGATGTTTAAGGACTCTAGTAGGTGTCTATGATAGATAATTGTAATCAATTTTGGGTTTGGAAGGAATTTGAGAAAGTTAGGGTTTTATATCCCCAATTCTGTCCGGTTTTGTATCTCATGGTTAGGGGCCGAATTGGCCTTGCCTCAAAACATGAAAGTTTTAGGTATTGATGTTTTAAGGGTGCCTGTAAAATTTCAGGTCAATTGAAGTAGTGTAGAATGAGATAAGCCGAAATTACTATTGCTGTTCTGGGTTCATCAGGATGTTAGAACTGCGTCTGAAATGGGTTGTTTTGACTGGAATTTTTTTGGATTTGGGTGTTGAGATCTTCTGATGAAATGTAGCTTGATGTCCTAGCTACCATATTCCTTTGGAATTTCTGCATTTGGACCTGTTTAGACTGAGTTGTACTGATTACAGCATAGTGTAATTTGTAAACCTGCAATTACGGTTCTGGTTTGGTATTTGGCATATATGACTTAGTTGTGCTGGGATTTGGACTGAGTGACCTTCTACATTGTTGTAGCCCTGGTTCTTAGCTTCGAAATGGTGGGTCTTGCACCTTCATCCGACCATCGTAGCGCCTTTGGTACCATTACCGTAAAATGACGTCAAAACTATTTTTCTGGTTTTGAGCTTAATTTTCATTTCCGGACTTTTCCCTAGCTTGACTTGTACTAGTACTACTTGGAGCTTGCTGAATGGTTATTGGATGAACTTGTTGTTGTGTGTGTACCTTTGGGTTGGAATGAGGAAATAATGAAGCCGTGATGGCCGGAAAAGTTAGCAAATTCAGGGGAAGTGCTGTCCGAACTTTTAAAGGACTTGTTTGCCTTGAGTTTGTGATCTAAGACTTGGATTTGAGCAAGGCAATGATATATGATGGATGGTTTCTGAGCCATGGAGGTGAGTGACCCTAAACTATTTCCAAAGTACTTGTGAAACGTTTCTTGCATTATTTACTTTTGAACTGTTTCCAAAGTTACTTCTGAACTGTTTCCAAAGTTACTTTTGAACTGTTTTCTTGCATATCATGCGTGCTTATATGAGAGCGTTCCTTGTTTGATATATTTCCTTGACTAATTGGCTTGTTATTATGGATTGATAATGTATTAAGTGCTTTCAATGATTGTTAAAACGAGTTTTCTGGGCGAGTGTGTACTTTATCGCACTCAACCTAAATAAATGTGAAATTTTCATGATTAATGATTAAATGCTACTTGCGCATGAATGTAAGCCTTTTTGGGCTGAACTGGCCATTGCCCCTTGTTACCGGTCGTCTCGAGCCAGAAGCGGACTCGGTCGGGCGATTAGGGACCTGGGTGAACGTTTGGTATACTCGAGTATTACCTTTGTAGGTTGGTGGAGGTTGGTGGAAAATGATGCAATTTCAAATGAGAAAAAAGAAAAGGAAATGACAGGAGAACGAACGTATCTTTTTCATGAATGTTACTATCGCTTTCCATTGTACATGTTTCTTGAATTATTGATACTCCATATTTAATGTTTTGTAAATGTCGTAATTGTTTCTGGACTTATCATTTGATTTATGACATCATTGAAATGAACTATTGTGAAACCGATTTGACTACTATTTTTTTCTGGTTACTCGCTGAGTTTCTAGCTCACCCCAAAACTATTTTATTCCCTTCCACAGGGCTCGTGGCGAAGGAAGGCTTGTTGTGATTTTATTGTTGTGGAATTCCTCTTGTGTAATAATTGGGATCATGGATCAGAGTGGCGCAGTCGAAGCATGGACGCTTCGCTTTTGATATGTAATTATTTATTGGAGAATTTGATGTAATATTTGAGTTTTATCTTGTAATCTGTATGAGGAATGTAGTGAACGACTGAGTCCCGGCGAGAGCCGGGCAGGCGGTCCGCCGAACCCTCTGGTTCGCCTTAGGGGGAGGTGGGGCCGTTACATAATATCATTAATATCTATTTGAACAACTAGGAGATTATTTTCACAAGATTTTGTAGAAAGAGTGGTATCAACAACTCCTCTTTTGAAACCATTCTCAAAAAAAAAATCACTTAATTTTTCATACTAAAATTTGAGGATTTGTTTTAAACCATTTAGAAATCTTTTGTGCTTAAAACCTAGATGTTGTTATAACCAACCACAATGATTCAAGAGGTTAAACACTAAAACTACTCATGTAAGACTGAATTCTAAAGGGTTGTGTTCTAGGGTTTTTTCTCTCTTTTGAGCTTCGTTCTTTGGGTTGCTACACCCACGGCCGCCATGGTTCTTCAGCTGAGGGCTGGAGGATCTGCATCCCCGGCAAAAAAGTCATTCGCTGAGATTCTCCAGTAGCACCCTCGGTCAACGTCGGCAACAGCTCCTGCCAACGGCTACTCTTTCACAATGGACCAACCCATGCCACCACCTATAAGGGTAAGCCTACCGTTCTCTTTATAGATTTATAGAAGAAGATGTTCAAGCACTATCTAGCCCCTTCCGATATGCACTAATAGGGAAATTCTCCGAGGAAAGGCCAAATATGGAGTCATTGTGAAAGGAATTTAAAGCTATTGGGTTCAAGGGTGATCACTCCATCGGCTTACTCGACTCTCAACATATATTAATACGGTTCACCTGCGAAGAGGATTACCTACGCTGCTGGTTGCGCGGAGTATGGATGTTCTAGGGTTTCACAATGTGGGTTTTCTAATGGACCCCTTCATTCTCTGTTGACACTGAATTGTAAATAATCCCAATCTGGGCTTCGCTCCCTCACTTGCTAGTGCACTTCTTCAGCGACGGGCCGCTCTTCTCAATTGCTCGACTTGTTGCGGAGCCCCTAAAGATTGATGCATCAACAACGTCTCTATCCAGACTAGGGGTAGCAAGGGTTTGCATTGAAGTTAACCTTCAGCAGGTGCTGCCCGACAAAGTTTGGATCAGTAATGGGCAAGGTAGGTTTTGGCAACATGTTGAGTATGAAAATCTTCTAGACTATTGTTTGTTTGTCACAAGCTTAGCCAGAAGGAGGACAATTGCCGTCATAAATCGGACAATCCCCAAGAGCAGGTGCAACATGTAGCAGCAGTTTCGAGACCTGAGAAATAGAAGAGTTGGATATCAAAGTCTCATGCTAATCAACAAGGGTCCATGGTAGGCACGTCAGGCCTTGTCAATCATCAAAAAATTGCTGATCAAGTACTGTGTAATGAGAATGCAACGAGTGCCTTAGAAGTCAACCAAGTGAGTAAATTGGTCCAACAAACTAGAGCAGATCCTGTTATGCAAAGAACAGATAAGCCAGGGTTGGACGTCCATATTGCTGAAGGGAATACACCAAGCGTAAACAAATAGAAGACTAGTAATGAAAGCCAGGATTGCGGGTAGATTGGAAGGCTGATTATTTCGAAAACTAATAATTTGGTAGAAGGTCTTGGTGACCAGCACATGATGTCGAAGCGTAAGCGCCGACCAGAATCCCACTAGGACACAGATGAACCACAACCTGATCGGCCCAGGCAACTTGTGATAGAGGATTTTCACACATTCAAAAATTAGTTTGATCACCTTTTTCCTATCCCAAGTAACGATGCTACATCTCAGCGAAGTAGAAACAAAGATTTCTAAATTAGCCTAAGACGGTTATAGCTAGACAATCTATGAAGGCGAATTCCTCTACTCCTTTACCTCCAACCTCCAATGATTAATACACTCATATGGAACATAAGGGGAGTAGCCGGCAGAGCGTCGGTTAGGCAATTGAAGAAGGAGATATGGATGCATTCAATTTCTTTACTGGTAATTTTAGAATCCATGCTAGAATCATCACAACTTGATGTGATTAGAATAAAATTCGAGTTTCACCTAGCTGTTTGTAGTGTCGCTAGCCGAAATTTGCAGTTAATGTCTTAGTTAATTCGGAACAATTCATTCACTTAGCTGTCACACATGCACCGTGGAGTAATAAGGTTTGCTGTTCTTTTGTTTATGCTAAATGCATACCAACTGAAACAAGAAGTTTATAGGCTGATTTGGTATCAATCTCAAGGAACTTAACGTCCAAGCCATCAATCGTGGGTGGCAATTTTAATGTGATTGCGCCAGCCGATAAATATTTTGGCCACGCTTCACAGGGTTCAGCAGCTATTAATGATTTTGCTAATTGTATCACAAGATGTGGAATGAAGACGATGCTATCACTGGGAGTCAGAACACTTGGACTGGTATTTGTCAAGATCGACGTGTATGGAAGCGCTAAGACCAAATCCTGATGAATATAATATAGCAGCAGCAGTTTCCCAACTTGACAGTCCATCATCTAAACAGGGCCAGCTCGAACCATAGTCCTTTGCTAATGCAGTTTGATGTTGATAGAGGAGGGGGACCACAGACCTTCTGTGACGACCCCACCTCTTCCAAGGGCGTACCCTAAGGTATCAGTGGGCCATCTGGCCAACTCTCGCCGGGACTCGATAACAAATCACAAAATCAAACTCAATATCCAATCTTACCACAAAATACGGTAAATACAACTAATACATACAGTTGTCGATCAAAGCAACTTAAAATACAAAAGAAAGTTTAAGTTTACAATTCACATTCAAAATAATATAGTATCCTATTCACTTAATATAACTAAAACAAAAGTTAAGTGCTAATTCACTGAATTACGAACCAACTCTGCTAAGGAAAACAAAAGGAAATGTATGAGCTTGTGCCCAGTAAGGTCTAAGAAAGACATGCAATAAAAAAATAATTTCATATTTTTAAGTCAGCAAGAAACATAAACAAAAGGTATCATATAAGCACATCATTAAAATCGATACGTCAATCATCAAGGATACTGAGCACTGGCAACACTCGATCAATCAGTAATTCAAGTAGTTGACACTTCGTCAACTTTCATGTCTATGTAGAATCGCCACTTCACACTGCTTCATCCACCTTTCACACCCTACTGGGCCCGCACACCAATAAAATTTCAGTGATTGGTATTACTCGAGTATACCCAGAATAGTATGGATCCAACACATATACACTACCCAATGTTAGCTAATCGAGTCGACCAAGCCCTTGCCAGCTCAACCTCGAATTATTAGCCATTGGGTTTTGGGGCCCTCATATATCATTAATATCATATCACATTCACTTACAGCAATAACAATTCAATAGAGTCGAGTGTGATAAATACACACTCACGCGTTCGTAAACAAGTTCAAAAATGACAGTTCATAGTCATGTCATTTTTCTCAAACTCATTGACATATTACGCATATATATAGTGCTACCACGCACTTAGAACACTCACCAAATAGTACTAAAGCATCCACAGAAGGATCGCCTGCACGTTTAGTTTGCAACCCTGACAGACAAATACAACATATAAGTGAACCTTTAGTGTTCACCAAATCAATTCACTTAAGTATGAAAACTTTATTTTCAAATTAGTCAACTTTAGTGTCCTAGACACTTCAACCCATTCAGGCTTTAAAATCGATAATTTAGGTAAAAATACAGCTTTCTATTAGGGCAAAAGCATTTCAAAAGTTTGGACAAGGCTTTCTACTCCCACAAGTTTTCTAGCTAGCAAATCATAGCAAAAGTCTACTTTTCAATTACTCACATTCGTAATTTTTTGTCCCAAAAGTCATCTTATAAACAAGGATCAAAGTTTAATATGGTTTCTTGAACTAAACCGACCAAAACTTCATGAAAACAAGGATCCAAAATCAAATCAGTCCATAAAATTGTCACCCACTGAACTTTGGAGGAAATCTTACTTTCCCCCCTTTTAATTTCAAAATTTTGATTTAAAATCATTATACATACCAAGATCAAGTAAACTAGAACCTTTTTTAGCTAAATTCCTCCCAAAACAGTTTTTAAAATAGAAAATTAGAGCTGGAGTTTTAGCTCGCAATTTTGGCCAGCTTAGGGCATATTTTTCAGCTTTTGCAACTCTACTTTTTCCAACAAGATAACCCACATCACCACTTCATTTTCTTACAAATTTTTCAACATACATCGCCCAACATACATAGAGTCAAGTAGCATCAAATTTTCTAAAAAAAATTTCAGCACAAGTGTACAAACAAGCCACAAATTCAAGAAAGGTAAAGATGAAAATTTGCCCATGATAATTGGTCATCTAAACAAAATTTCAGCATATATATACTCCAATTTTCACCAACAATCCACCATAAATCACACTCAAATCCTCAAGGGTTTTATCAATCAATAACCCTAGGATCTCAAGAGACAAGAATCCACCAAATTCTAGCCAAATATATCAAGATCTAAGCATACCAAGATCATTAAAGCCTCTAGTACCAAATTTCCATAAAAGTTTCAAATCCACCATAGGTTTTTCATAAATACCATAAATCTACCAAGATCTAGTCTAAAATTGCTTGAAAAGCAAAAGAATGAAGTAGATTATCCACTTACCTCTTCAAAGCTCCAAACCCTAGCAAGATCAACCCAAGAAGAAGGCAAGATCCACTCCTAGGAGCCTTTTCTCTCAAGATCTTCCAAACGTTCAAGTAGATTGGTGAAAGGGAAGCTTGGATCTTCAAGAATTTCAAGAAGAATTAGAGTTTCTCTCTCTTTCTCTCTCTAAGGTTCGGCCATCAAGGGGGGAAAATGAAAGAATTTTGGTTGCTTTTGAGCTAATATACAAGCCACAAGAAAGGTTTTTAAGTCAACTTTAAATAGTGTCCAAATAGTGTCTTCCACTTAAATTTCTTGCTATCAACCCTTAGCTTTTCTAACCTTCTTTTAACTCCCAAAATCTTTCTTAACTTCACTAATATCTCAACTTATATTCTTCTAGGGTTTTGGCCAAATTCACTGATAAGTCATGAAATCAACGATTTTCAAGAAATTAATCGCTCGAAGGTTAAAATAAGCAAGCAAGAGAAAATCATATTTCACTTAACAAGTAAATCACTAAATGAATGCAAATTTTATAAAAAAATATAATTTAAATAGAAATGCAAATAGTTGGGAAGTGAGAAAATAATTTTTCTAGGTCATCACACCTTCAAGTTCCAGCATATGTGGGTTAGGCATTTTGGTTTTAAAGAAGTAGTGCAAAAAAGTTGAACGCAATTGCTTGAAGGTTACGGGATGTTTCTTTTCATGCAAAGGCTGAAGCGTTTGAAGAGGGCTTTAAGCGAATGTAATAAACAAGAGTTCGGGAATATTTTTGAGAACATTGCTAAAGTTGAAGAGGAAGTTAGGCTAAAGGAAATAAGGTTAGAATAGGAGGACAACGCGGAGAACAAGATGCAATGGAGTAAAGCAAAGGCCTCCCTACTGAAGTGTCTAGCTGATGAGGAAATATATTGGAAGTAGAAGGCTCGGGTAAAATGTCTAAAAGAAGGAGATTCCAACACAAGATTTTTTCACTCAAGGCTTTTAGATAGAAAAGCAAAGCTTTCTATTCGCAAGCTCAAAAACTCTCAAGGGGATTGTTAGGATCGAAGACAACCAAATGAAAGAGATAAGCAGTGTTAAGATCACAAACGTAACAATAAATAAATAAAAAGGAAAGAATTGCAAACCAATTAACTACCAAGCTCCTCTTGAGCTTGTAGATTAATTCAAATAAGCTTCTTCAAGTTGATGAATTACAATCACTCTTGCGTACAAAGGAAGGTTCACCTCCTCCTTGCCCCGAACACCACTCGGTTAAGCCAGGAAGTTTTACTATCCCTCAGGTCAACCCTCACAGAGCTACACTCATGAAGTATTCACTCACAAATGAAAAGCTTACAATGAATCTCACACCACTAAGACTACAAATCTTTTTTGAAGAGTATTTTCTCACTAAAATCACTCTAGATCTTTTGTATCTTCAGTGTGCAAAAGTTTTTTGAAGTATCTGACCAACCACTATTTATATAGGAACAAGAAAGTGCCTCATTAATGCTTCTAACGGATAGAAAGCAGCTGAAAAGTCAACTAGCCGTTGGAGTGTCGGACGTCCGATAGTCCTGTTTTTTGCGTCCGACAGCAGGCAGTGAGTTTCAGAGATTTTCTTCAATTCTTTCGGACGTCCGGTGCAAGCTCTTTGTGAATCCGACAGCAAACAAAGAGATTTGAGAAATTATCTTGTTTCTATCGGACGTCCGGTGGAGACATATTCAGCGTCCGATGGTTTCGTCGATTTCGAAGGATCCTATCGGACGTCCGAAGTTGTGCAATGATTATCGGACGTCCGGTACTGTCATCACAAGCGTCCGACAACTTTCAGCAACCTTTGTCTTCTTTCAATTGCACTTGTTCATGGAATCAAATAACTTTATAACTGAAAATATATCTTGAAGAGATATTAGTATCATCCATTTGTTTTGTAAACATCAAAAGATAGGGATCAATATCAACATTCTCCCCCTTTTTGATGATGACAAAACAATGGATGGAAAGAAATAAAAATAAGTATAAGCTCCCCCTCAAACATTGTCATCATAAGACTTATAATCTCAGAATAACTCCCCCTTACACATAGCATCTATTTCTCCCCCTTTTTGTCATCATAAGATGAGAGTAAAAAAAAAAAACTCATACCAAAATCCAGCAATAATAACAGAAAATCCAATATTCCAAACAAAAATAGAGAAATGATACCAGAATTCAACAATCACAAACATACCAACATATCACAGAGAGTTTAACAAAGCAAATCATCATTAGATCAAAATTGTTCTTTTCTCTCCTTTTTTTGACATCATACAAATTCAGTAAAAAATCAAGAAAAACTTAGTTCAAAGCATCAGAAACATCAAAAGAGAATTACAAAAAAGCATTATGAACTCATCAATCTTACCAATATCTCCTACTTGTTAGAGTTAGTATCATGTCTAACTATCCACATGCATTTCATGCCTTTTTTCATATTCTTTCTCACATAGCAATCACTTTTCATGTGGCCTTTTTGACAACAGAAATTACACATAATCAAGGAGTTATTTACATGAACAGGTTTAATAAATCTTATTTATTTTCTCTTATAAACAGTAAATTCGTTTGAATTAGAATTCAACCTATTCTTTTGAAAACAGACTTGTTTCTTGTGTTTAAGCAACACATTTAGACCATCCATTCTTCTTTTCAAATCACCTTGTTCCTTTTTGAACAATTCACAAAGCTTTGTTTTTCTATCAAGCTCAAAGTGTAAAGCAGTCTCACTCTTTTTGAAGTAATCATTTTCAGCTTTCAACTTTTTATTTTGTTGAAAAAGATTTGCATTATCTCGAAGCAAAAAATTAATTTTCTGTTTTAACTCCTTGTTTCTAGCATAGGATTCTTTCAAACTATCATGTAATTTTATAATGAAAGATTCAAGATCATCATCAGTTTCATCATCACTTTCAAATTGAGAGTTACAAGTTGTTACCTCATCATCTCCAATGGCCATAAAAGCCAATTGAGCAGATTCTTCATCCTCTTCAATTTCACCATTGGAGTTGAACTCATTCCATGTGAATTGAAAGTTGTTGAATCTTGGCTTTTTTTCACCGTTCCTCTTCTTCATTGGACACTCACTCATGTAGTGTCCAAGTTGGCCACATTCATAGCATTTGTCACCTTGCTTTTTGTTGGCCTCATATCTTCCTTTGTTTCTTGCATTGTTGAATTGATTAGAATCTGAATTGCTAGGTCCTCCTCTTCTAAATCTCCTTTTGTTGATGATCCTTTTAAAACTTCTTGTGATGAGAGCTAGATCACTATCATCAGCTTCCACATCTTCTTCATCTAGGGAGGCAGAATCATCTTCATCTTGAGATGCCTTTAGAGCAATGCTCTTTCTTACTTTCGCATCCTCTTCCTCTTGCACTTTGGACTTAAGTTTCAGCTCATAAGAGGTTAGAGAATTAATAAGTGATTCAATAGGCATAGTATTCAAATCTTTAGTCTCTTCAATAGCAGTCACTTTATTTTCCCAATCATTGGATAAGGCATTCAGAATTTTTCTATTTTTCTCACCTAAAGAGTATTCCTTTTCCAGCACCTCCAAATCTTTAATGAGGTCATTGAATCTACAATACATCTTATCAATATTTTCATGAGGTTCCATCTTGAACGATTCATACTTGGTAACCAGAATAGATTTCTTTTGTTCTCTAACATTCTCACTACCTTCATGAATTTCTTTCAATTTGTCCCAAATTTCTTTAGCTGACATGCAACCCTTGACTCTAATAGATTCATTTGAGTCTAAAGCACAATATAACACATTGATGGCTTTTGCATTTAAGGTGAGATGAGCTCTATCCATAACAGTCAGTTCACTTCTTATTTTTGGTCTAGATCTATGAGTATTTTCATCTATAAGAGAGGCATCATATGGACCTTCACTAATAATAAACCAAAATTCAATATCAATTGATTGCAAAAATATAATCATTCTTTCTTTCCAACTCACATAATTGGACCCATTAAACATAGGTGGTCTAATGACAGAATGTCCTTCCAAAAACATGGCATTATTGGTTGTCATTTTTACTCCAAAGCCGATTGAGCTTAATCTCTAGGAGACCAAACTCTGATACCAATTGTTAGGATCGAAGACAACCAAATGAAAGAGATAAGCAGTGTAAAGATCACAAACGTAACAATAAATAAATAAAAAGGAAAGAATTGCAAACCAATTAACTACCAAGCTCCTCTTGAGCTTGTAGATTAATTCAAATAAGCTTCTTCAAGTTGATGAATTACAATCACTCTTGCGTACAAAGGAAGGTTCACCTACTCCTTGCCCCGAACACCACTCGGTCAAGTCAAGAAGTTTTACTATCCCTCAGGACAACCCTCACAGAGCTACACTCATGAAGTATTCACTCACAAATGAAAAGCTTACAATGAACCTCACACCACTAAGACTACAAATCTTCTTTGAAGAGTATTTTCTCACTAAAATCACTCTAGATCTTTTGTATTCCAGTGTGCAAAAGTTGTTTGAAGTATCTGACCAACCACTATTTATATAGGATCAAGAAAGTGCCTCATTAATGCTTCTAACGGATAGAAAGCAGCTGAAAAGTCAACTAGCCGTTGGAGTGTCGAACGTCCGATAGTCCTTTTTTTGCGTCCGACAGCAGGCAGTGAGTTTCAGAGATTTTCTTCAATTCTTTCGGACGTCCGGTGCAAGCTCTTTGTGCGTCCGACAGCAAACAAAGAGATTTGAGAAATTATCTTGTATCTATGGGACATCCGGTGGAGACATATTCAGCGTCCGATGGTTTCGTCGATTTCGAAGGATCCTATCGGACGTCCGAAGCATGCGTCCGAAGTTGTGCAATGATTATCGGACGTCCGGTACTGTCATCACAAGCGTCCGACAGCTTTCAACAACCTTTGTCTTCTTTCAATTGCACTTGTTCATGGAATCAAATAACTTTATAACTGAAAATATATCTTGAAGAGATATTAGTATCATCAATTTGTTTTTTAAACATCAAAAGATAGGGATCAAGATCAACAGGGATTACATGGATAATGAACACGACATTGGAGTTGAGGCAGTCACCTTTTTTTGAGATCTATTGTCCGCTACATCTTCCGCAAATGAGCAAGCTATTTCAGACTTACTAGCAAACATTCTGACCCTTGTAATCGAGTAGCAGAATGGCCATATTTTGAGCGAACTCTCCCAAAATAAGGTTAAAAATGCAGTAGGGGTGGCAATCGGGTTCAAATCAAGTTGACGGGTCGGGTTGAGACCCGGATATAACAAAAAACTCTTTGACCAGAACCTGACCCGCCAACCCGAAACGGGTCAGGATACCTGATCTGAATCCGAAATTTTCGAGTTGGCAGGTCAAACGAGTTGACTTGAAACGACCCGAAATTTCTCCTAAGAAACGGTACGTGCAATAATTTCTAAGGCGGTGCATAGTCGACGACACGATGGATACTTGTGAGGACCCGAAAATTTTCTTATTTTTATCTTATTTTACTGGTTTATTTAATTATTTATTCACTCGTTTTCTTCGAATAATTTATTTCAACCATTTTAAATTCATTTACATGGAGTAATGTCTCACTTATATTTTTAAAACGTCCCGTTAGCAAATTTAATTTTTCGGAGGCTCGTTTAGCGAGGAATAATGAGTACACATTTTTCGAGGTGACATTCAATCTGAGAGTGCAATTAACTTGGAGAATAAAGGATGATCAATAGTGGACTAAGAAGAGTTAATTGAGAGATTAGATATGATTAAGTTAAATAAAGCTTTTATTGCGCGCGCGTTGATAGTTCTCGAAAGTCGCACCGCGCGACAAATTGGAGACTTGAGGAATAATAATTGTGAGGACTTATGTTTTGTTCTTAATTTAGTTATTTTTATAATTATTTGCCTTAGTTATATTTAATAACCCTAGTGCAGGAAATTTTCTTTAGTTTCGATTTTTCGTGCGTGCGTCGTAAGTTCGCGTGTTTCGCGTCGGAGTGGCTAAGTGAAGATTTAAGAAATTTATACTAGACTACTAAGAGTGAATAATTATAGTGTTAAAGGAATTACTTGGAGGTTTAGTGCACTAGTGCAATAAATAAGAGAGAAAAGTGGTAGTACGGACACTATACGTGCACTATTAAGAGTTGACTTTTGGACACCTTTTGGCCACAAATCCTTAAGCTTCCAGGAGAAGCTTCACAACACAAAATCACACTCTCTCACCTCTCATCTTGATCGGCCAAACCAGCCAAGGAAGAAGGAAGAAAAGCTCTCCATCATCTTGCATTATTCTTGCTCCAAATCACCTCCAACTTTGCAACTAACCACAAAACCACTTGGAGATTCAATTAAGCTTGGAAGGAAGCTTCTTCTTGGCGGTTTTATTGGTAAAATTTATGGTTTATCTCAAAGCTAGGAGGTAATCATCCTACACCATCCAATCTTTTATTCTTGGCTTTAATGGGTTTATTCTTGGCTTTGAAGCTTGCAGCTTCATTATTGTTGATATTACTTGGATTGGAATGGTTGAAGTGGGCTCTATGAATTCCCACCTTGGATATATGGGCTGGTATGATGATAATATGAGTGTTATTGTGGTTGTGATGAGTGTTAAGCTTAGGAATTGAAGTAAAAATCAAAGGAAAGTTGTGCGAGAGTGAAGACCGAAACTGTCCTGTTTTTACCGAACTGTTACTTCGAATTTTTGATGCTCAAATGATTGTGAAACTAATGTAGATATGTTGTATATGATGTGTGGAATGTTTTTACCAAAAATCATTTGAATTGGTTGGGTAAAAATTGAGATTTTGAAATGTAAAGAAACCTGGAAAACGTGTTCAGGTGGTCCGAACAGAGCTTCATTGAATGAACATATCTCTCTGTACGGAGGTTGGAATTGAGTGCCGTCAGTAGCATTCAAAACTAGACATCCGTACCTTTCCAACGGTATAAAATGCACCTTCTAATTCGAACTGAGTGAACCGTAGTAGTTCACCAAATTTTCCTGTTCTGTTCTGCTGTTCTGTTCGAATGGCAGTGATAAGCTGCGTCTTGTCGCTTGAATTTGAACTACCTATGAACTGATTTTCAAAGTAACTTCTTCTGATGAAATTTATCCTTTTGAATGTAGTTTTGAACGCCACCAACCATTCTCAATTCCAAGTTGTATTGAGTGAGATATGGTTCAATTTCCAAACTGCGACAAATCTGCAAAACCCTTCTTTTTGCTGGACAACTAGTTTAGTTGTTTGTGAGATGTTTTATTTTGAAATTTTAATGTCAACCAACTATCAATTTCTTATGAAATGTTTCTTGGACCTTGGTTTCATAAATGAACCAAAATGGGACTGATTTCATGGTGCAAAGTGTTTGAAAAGGAAAAGAAAACAAAAAGACAGATTTGCTTTGGGAATTTCTTGAACTTTGGTAGTTTTGTTAACTACCTTCCCATACGAGTTTTTACGTGAAATTTCATAGAGGAGTAGTCCTCATATGGAAGTTGAATTTTACCAAATTTGGTGTTATTCTAAGACCATTTTGATACCCAAATGATGTGCCAAAGTTTACTTTCAAATCTGGAAAATTCACTGTTTAGTAGTGAAAATTTACCAACTTTGAGCTACTATATCTTGACGTTCAAAACTTCGAATCAAGGTTTCAAACAGGCCAAACGGGACTAAATTTGAAGTTTTGTATGCTCAAATCAGCCTCTTTGAGCTGAAATTTGAATGTTTTCTGTTTAGAATCTTGGAAAGGTATCTTCTAGGAACTTTGAACCAAAATTTCAACGGTATAAAGTTTTCCAATTTTGGACTTACTGAGTGCAAGATCTGATTTTTCTAAGTTTGACGTACAAAACTGAAATTTTTCTGACTTAATGGGAAATGAGTTTTTGGAAACTCTTCCCTATCCTTTGATATTGATTGACCGTTTTAAACTTGATTTCATGAAGGAAATCAATTTTTTCTTGTGTTATTAAACCCCACTTTTGAGCCTCGATTTACGAGTAATTAAAGCTCTTTTTCAAGATATTTTCTTAGTATTGTACAAGTGTACAATCTTCTTGTTAACAAGGGGTTCATAAGTAATAGTGTGTGATAGTCGATTATTATTTGCTCAGGCACTCAAGGGAACCTTCCATAGGATCTCGAAGCGGATGCCTAAAAGTTGTTTGAGCACTTACTCCCTATTTTGATTGGTGAGTGTCAAGTGCATGATTTGTTGCAATTATGTGAATTGCTTCTTATGGACTGAGTGGTTTACAACTGTTGAGTCGAGTGTGTATTTTATCGCACTCGTTCTCTTTTAACTGATTGTACAACTGAACTGTATTTGTTTGACTGGATATCATTGGAGTGAATCTCCTTGACCTATAACTGAACTATCTGCATGTCGTTGGAGTGAATCTCCTCGACCTATAACTGAACTGTCTGCATGTCGTTGGAGTGAATCTCCTCGACTTATAACTGAATTGTCTACATGTCGTTGGAGTGAA
The DNA here is from genome assembly GCF_003713205.1 of Coffea eugenioides. Lineage (NCBI taxonomy): Eukaryota > Viridiplantae > Streptophyta > Magnoliopsida > Gentianales > Rubiaceae > Coffea > Coffea eugenioides. The sequence continues at coordinate 11,296,857 of NC_040037.1, forward strand.
TCTTCTCGACTTATAACTGAACTGTGGGGACACCCAAATCTCAATTGGCCGACCTTGCGACTCGAGCTAGCAAGGGCTTGGTCGAGGAGCTTGGTGAACCATGAGATAACTGTAAGGTTGATCTATTGAGAGATCTTGCTTGGCCTACTCACGTAGTAGTGCCTTTTATAGAAGTTCGGACCCGGTGCGGTGTATGGTGGACGGAATTGACGTTAACTGGAATTCTACGGACTTAAATGCCGACCCGGTTGATGGAGTGTCATCGCGGGAAGGTATTCGATCGAGCCTTGGCGAAGCAAGTGGAACCTAGCTCCTGAGAGCTCTTGTATCCTCATGGAATGTGTTTAATTGAAACTGTGAATTGTTTGAATGTTACAGCTTTATTTGTTGCTTAAATGTTATTGCTATATGAACTATGTGTTTTGCATGTTTTCTTGGCCTCACTGAGTGTTAGCTCATCCCGTTAGATTTGTTTTCCTTAACAGGAGTTGAACTAGAAGGGATTATGGAAAAGCCTACTTGACGGCTCTTTGGACTTGAATTTTGGAATGTATTTTGTCTAGACATCCTTTTGGGAAGTTGTATATTTTGGAAATGGGGATGTATCTTGAACCTGTGATGTAAGATTGAATATTTATGTATGGAAATGACTTCGTGCCTTTATTTCGATTTCATTGTTAGTATTGTACTTTAAGTTTGAACTGGAATTGTACTGAGTCCTGGCGAGAGTTGGGCAGGCATCCCGCCGATACCCTTTGGTTTGCCTTAGGGAGAAGTGGGGGCGTCACAATACTTGTAGCTAAAAATGGACAGTCAGTCATGCAAACCCTCAAAGCAACAAGTCAATGATGACAAATGGTCCACCGAGGCCAATTTCCACAGCCTCATTGTCTCCTTCCCTTCTCTCTTATCTTGTCTCTTGCTTAGCCTACACAAAAAGAGATGAAGAGCAGTTGGACATGAGAGAAAACAAGGCAGCTAATCAGATACAATGAATTTAAGACCAAATCATCTACCTTGGCTAAGAATAACAACACCTGTTTCTTTTTTCTTCTTCTCTGAAATAGAGAATAGAAAAAGAAACTAGTTCAACAATATGATGGTCAAAATACTAAAACATGCGGCAACCTATTATTCCTTCATTTTCAAAAATGTGATCTCCCAGTCACTACTTGGAGAAAATTGAGAGGAAGAGGATGTAATGAGTTTAGATTTTGGACCTTCAAAATGTTGAAGCTCTAGTGACTAATTTGAATGGTGAGAAGAGGATTTGATACTCGTCCCTACTAGTATAAAATGCAGAAGCTAAGCTCGATCTAAATCAGTAAATCTGCATACCTTTTTCGCTTCTTCAATAATCGATCTAGATCAGGAATTTCTTGCTGCTCAGACCTCAGAGAAGAAAAGCCATTGCTTGCTTCTAACCACCGTCTACTAGTGACAAGTGAGGACCGTGAGGTGAACTGGTGACGGGCAAGGCGACCCTTTCTAGTTTTACCGTTTAAAAGAAAAGGGGAAGAAAGATTTAGGGTTAGGTGAAGTAGTGAACTATTAAGAGGAAAAAAGATTTCGGTTGAGGATTTAAGGCCGACCAAGTCTAGTGGTATTTACTATTTAGTCTTTAGATAATTTTTTAATATTTATTTATTTATTTATATTTTAGAAACGGGTTAGTGGGTCAACCCGATTTTGACCTTTTTTTTTCGAGTTTATCGCGTCTGACCCGATTTCTCAAAATCTGGACCCAAACCCATTAATTTCGTGTTAGGTTCGTGTTGTGTTTTCAGGTTGTATCAGAAATTCCCATCCCTAGTCTTCTAGCTTGACAGACAAACTGCAGCAGGAACGGATGGATTTACTAGATATTTCTTCACGCAACGTTGGGGAATTACTGGTGAGGATGTCTATTAGGCAGCATGGGAATTCATGTGTGGCATGCCTTTACCAAAGAGTATTGCTAGTACTCTTATAGTCTTAATCCCAAAGAAAGACTCGCCATAGACCGTCTCAAATTTTCAACCGATAAGTCTATGCACATTTATTAACAAAGTTTTCTCCAAGATCCTTTGCAACAGGTTAAAGATGGTATTGCCTTTGGTTATCTCTTGGGAACAATTAGCCTTTATCTAGGGTCGGGAGATCTCGGATGATATATTGCTTGTGCAAGAATTAGTGGATGCAATCGATAAGAAGGCATAGGGTCATAACATTATGTTCAAGCTTGACATGATGAAGGCCTTTGAACATGTGTCGTGGATTTCCTGTCTAGGTTGCTTCTTAAATTTGGTTTTCATCCTCCGTTTGTGAATTTGGTTTTGAACAACTTACACTCATCTTGGTTTTCAATTCTTGTCAATTGGAAGACAAATAGGTTCTTCCAGTCTATTCGAGGCTTAAAACAAGGAGATCCCTTATCTCCCTTCCTTTTTATCTTGGTGTCAGAGGCCCTTAGTGGAGGCTTGATCAAGCTAGTCAATTTGGGGGGCATCCAATCTTATTCTTAGTCGAGGGGTGTCTTACAAGTGTCTCATTTGGCCTTTGCAGATGACATAGTTATTTTTCCAAGAGCAGACTAGCAATTGTTAAGAACACTCGTGAATTTCCTGGAGTTGTATCAAAATGCATCGGGGCAAATGGTTAATAACAACAAAAATTTCTATGTGCTATCAACAAAATGCTCTACTGCAAAAGAGCGTATGATAACAAGGTTGATAGGGATTTAATGCCAGAGGTTGCCTTTTGTGTATTTAGGAAGTCAGCTTTTTAAGGGGAGGTACAAGAAGGAGAATTTCTAGCATTTGATAGACAAAATGTAAAACAAGTTTGCAGGCTAGAAAATGAAGTTGTTGTCGGCAGGGGGTGTTTGATCTTGATCAAACATGTTTTAGCAACCATTTCATTACACAGTTTTGCGGTACCGGAGCCCCCAAAAAGTGTTTTATGCTAAATTGAGTAGATAATGTCTCAGTTTTTCTGGGGAGAAGTAGAGGGACAGCCGAAAAAGCATCGGCGAAAATGGAGTGGGTTGTGTTTTCCCACTGAGCAAAACGGTTTGGGAATTCACACACTGGACGATGTGTTGAAGGCTTTTAGCTGCAAGTTATGGTGGAAATTGCGAACTAGTGACAACTTTGGGCGTGCTATCTGATTTCAAACTCTAACACCCCTGACCAATATTATCCCACAGTTAGCCACCTAGAAGGCCATGGGTTTTGTTCCTGGAGGTGGGCTTATAGCCCACAACAAGTGAAGAGCCCAAGCCCACAGGTCAAGAAGCCCAGCATGTGAGGACCCGAAAATTTTCTTATTTTCTAGTCATTATTTTATTTCCTTACATACATTTTTTATATTTTTCTTTATTAGACTAAATTCCTAAATATTTTTATAAGTGAGTATAGTTTTTAAATCATTTTTCTAGTACAAGTTAGTTTATGTGACGTTAGTAGTACTTATGGGACGTGGGACCTGCTAGTGCGTAAAGTGCGATAAATTTTGACGATTAGGTGAAGTTTTGCATAAAGGGATATTATTTATAAGGTGTTAAGGGACAATTAGAGGTTAGCTAGATAGATTAACCTTTGGTAGACAAAAGGATGAGATTAAGCATAGGAAAGGACAAGTGTCATGAAATCAATGGATGTTAGACTTTGACCAACTTTCTTCCACCTTTACTGAATACAAATTTGACCAAAAATCATCCTCACTTTCTTGCATCTTGGCCGGCCATTGAGAGAGAAAAACCAAGAGAGAGACTTCACTTTGTTCTTCAATTTCTTGCACAAATCTTGAGTTCCAACCGATTAAATTGCAAACCCTTCCATAAAAGTGTTAACTAAGGAGGATTCAAGGTGTTGGTGAAGTGATTTTTGAAGAAGAAAACCCTAAGCTACCATCTTTCCTAAGGTTCCAAGGTAACTCCCCTAGAAATTCCTTTTGCTCTTAATACTTGCAAATTAGTGGATTAGAGTTGTTAAATATGTAGTTTGTGAGAAAGTTTATGATTTGAAGTAGGGTTATGGTAAATTTCAGTTTTTATAGTGAATTTTCTGCCCTCATGTGATGATTAATGATTAGCTGTGATTTGGTAGTTTGTTATGTGTAATTTTGAGTTTGGATATGCTAGTTTCACTTGCCTCCGAAGAATTTCAGCTTGTGTAGCTAAATTTCAGTTTAGGGTTTTGAATTTAGGGCTTTATTATAGTTGGTTTTAGAGTTCTTAATTGGCTAAGAATGAAGGGCATTGTGACCCTAATGAAGTGTGTTCAATAGCCTAGCATTTGTATGTGCAATTGTGGTGGATTTGGGATCAAGTTGGTGTTTGTTTGTAGGGTGGAAAAGTAGGGAAATCTAAGGGGAAGTGCTGTCCAATTTTTGAGTCTATGTGATTCCTTTGAGTTAGGTTGCTTTTGAGTGGAAATGAGAGACTTTGGGGTTGTTTAAACCTTTGGCACCAATTGTTGTTTTTTTTCCACTCCCAAGTTCTATTTTGCCTTGCATTAGTAGTTTATTGCATAGGAATATGACTCATAATCGAGTCTCAATTGTTTTCTTGGTTGTGCGTAGGACGTGCCGGTGATTCAAGGGGTACCTCAGGAGGAAACGTTTAAGTTAACTTTATTTGAACTGGTGAGTGTACTCACATAATTATTGCTTCTTTGCTTTATGCGTACTTGAAATTTGTGATCTGAATGACTATAATTTCTGTGTGTTCTGGATGAGACGAGAGTGTACTTTATCACGATCGTTCTCTATTACTTATTTGACTATTTACTGTATAACTTGAAATCTCTTGGTTGTGCCTGAACTGGTGTCGTTTGGACGTGTTTCCAACGATCTTTCCTGTTAATCTGAGCTCAATCTCATTAGTAGTCAATTGAATCGAGCCAACAAGGGCTTGGTCGAGGAAAATTGACAAGCCATGGGGACTGTTTCTGGGAATCTTTGGGTATTGAGACTCTGGATTCCAGTATACTCGAGTATTACCACCTCTGTTCTGTTTGGTGTTCGGGTCTGGTAAGGGGTATGTGTAGTGGATGGAATTGAGGTAAAGTGGTGTCTACGGTCATGTTTGTTCGTTAAGCGTTGACGGAGAGTCAACGAGCTGTGATCAAGTACTGCAAAAGAGGAAATGGGCTCTTGAGAGCCGTCTGTATCCTTTTACTTCCTATTTACATATGGTGGTTATCATTAATAGTTCGATGGCTATATTTGGATTGAGTACAATTGTACTTTTATGATTCACTTATACTTGGCGTGTTGGTACCTCATTGGGTGAAAACTCACCCCGTTGCCTTTGTTTTCCTTACAGGGCATAATGTTTGGAACTGTGATGTTTTTGAAGAAAGAGTCGAGCTAGTATAGACATTCTTTTTTATAGCTCTTCTGTAGTTGGAAAAACCCTAATTGTATCTTGATCCAATGTTGCCTTTTGATTTGTAAAGTTACCAACGTGTGTATATAGAAGTGTTTAATCATGTCTATTTGGTATATTTGCTCGGGAATGTACATTCTCTAAGTTTATATAAAGTCTACTTGTACTTGTTTAGGATTCGGACGAGTGCAAAGTTCGAACGAGAAAACAAAAAAAATTTTGGCATGAAACTGTTTCACTGAATCCTGCCGTATATCCGGCCTGATTTGCAGAGGAATTTGAAAAAAAAAAAATTGGTTGCTCTCTGGCTTGAATCTGGCCTGATTGTGATGTGGCAGCTACTGTTCACTTTTTTTTTTTAGTTTTCGTTCTTCGTTATTTGTTGTCGTTGCAGCGTTTGATCGCAGTAATATCATTCGGAATGGTTTGGCCTTTGTGTATTCGACTTAGTAGTCATGCCGAGAGGTGGGCAGGCAGTTCGCTAACCCTTAGGGTACACCCTAGGAGAATGTGGGGCTGTCACAGTTGGTATCAAAGTCTAGGTTAGAAATAACTTGGGTGAGTTAGAAATTTGCTTCTTAGTACTTGTAAGGATTGTATTAAGGTGCCGTTAAGTGTGATTACCTTATCTAAGATATAAACTTTTGCTATCCTTGTAGGTTATGGTTGGAACTAGTGGAGAGGGCGGAGGTGAGCCGTCCCGGAGGCGGTTTCGTGTCATAAATTACGAGGAGAGGCCGCGAGGACCGATTCGATGGTGGAGTACTGCGTGCCGGACTCGACGCTACAGTCGTTGTCAGAATTACTCTTATATAGACCATGTGGTGGTGGCGGTCCTTGACGAGAGGAGAAGACTTAGGCGTGCCACCGCTAGGGACCAAACCGAGATGGCGAGGTAGAGGGGCGTCATGCGGATGCAAGCGAACCGAATTCGCGAGCTCCAAGGGGATGTAGCTTTGGAGCAAGAGAGAACAGATGCTCTTAGAGAGCAGTTGCAAGTAGCTAATGACCGTCTTACAAGGGTGGTCAGGGAAGTTCGAGACCGGTCAGGGGGTATCATTAACGAGTGCGAGGCGCTAATCCAGGGGGTGGTTGGCACTAACGTACAGGTGGGGGTTCCAGGCAACGGTGCACCTGGAGAGGGGAACACATCTAGTTCTAGCCATGGAGGGAGTTCGTGGGCTCAGTTAGGGACTAGGTTAAAGCTCTTTTGAGCTATGTTTTGAACCCGTGTGAGGGATAGTAAGGAGGAAAAGCTCTTAGTTAGCTGTTTTTGGTACTTTTAACCCAGTTTGTAAATAGTACTTTTGATGACCCCGATATTTGCATGGATTTTCTTTTGTTTGTATTTGACTGACTGTTCCTGTGCGACTTGTTTGATACGGTTGTGTTATATGTATATATGTTTTGATCTGTGTGTACCTCTTGTTACTTGCTCGTACATACATTTATCTTTAATGTTATATTCACGTTTCGACCCTAGATTTGTTAAACCAAATGGAGGGTACTCGTAGTGGACAAGGCCGTGGGCGAGGACGTAGGCAACCCTCGAACGAAGGGGGTAATCGGGAACCAATGCCTGAACCAAATCCGGAACCAATGGTAGATCCTAGTGCTCAGGTAGCAGCTGCTATCCAGCGTATGACCGATCTCTTGGATCATGTAGTGGAGCGCCAGGGCCAAAACCCTATTTCTCAACCTGGAAATCCTGAAAAACCTGGTAATCTTGTGGAGAGCGAGGATAGAGCTCTCGAAAGATTTCAGAAGTTCTGCCCACCAAAATTCATTGGAGGGCCAGACCTAGATGTGGCTGAAAGGTGGTTAGAGAAGATGGTTGACATATTTGCGGCTTTGCATTATACGGAGGAGAGACAGGTGACTTTTGCTATCTTTCATTTGGAAGGGGCAGCCCGTTCTTGGTGGAACGTGATAAGACAAAAATGGGAACGAGAACAGACACCAAGGACGTGGGTGAATTTCATGAGAGAATTCAACGCCAAGTTTTTCCCTCCTCTAGTTCAAGAAAAGAAGGAAGATGAGTTTATTCGACTTCGCCAGAGAACTTAGGCGGTAGCCGAGTACGAGAGTCAATTTACTCGGTTGTCCAAGTTTGCTCCCGAACTGATTATGACCGAGCAAAGAAGGATAAGGCATTTTGTTCAGGGCTTGAACGTTGAGATCCAAAAGGATCTAGCCGTAGCCCAAATCAACGCCTTCAGTGATGTGGTGGAGAAGGCCCAACGAGTCGAAAGCGCCAGGTTACAAGTAAGAACCTTCCAAGCGAAGAAGCGGGGATTTATTGGAAATAGTTCAGGGCAAGGGGATAAGAGTACTCCTCCTAAGTTTGGAAGGGGAACCGGAGGAGGAAGATTGCCGGGGATGTCGAGAGGAGCCCCGTTAAGAACTGGCCAAGTTGGGCGAGGCCAACAGAGAAATGCCTCACAGGGAGGCTCAGTTTCTGCATCTCGTGGTCCCTGCAGGTATTGTGGGAAGCCGAACCACACGGAGAACAATTGCTGGAGGAAGGAAAGGAAGTGTTTGCGCTGCAGGAGTGCAGACCACCAAATTGCTAATTGTCCGATTCTGCCAACTAAGGTGGAAAGGACTAAACCAAAAGTATGAGCACCCCATTTTTTATAATAAAATAGTATAATAAGTGAGTGAGATATGGTTTGAAAAATAGTGATGTGTGTGAAAGAAAAAGGCCATGGGACTTTGAAATGCGACGGTTTGGCCAAAATAGTTATCTAAAAAGGTTTTGATAAGAGTGTAGGAGTCGCCACTTGGTATCGAGTTAGGGTGTACCAAGTCACCCAAAAAATGTGAATTTAAAAATGTAAAAAATCCTTTTTAAATTGACTCCAAAATCTATGACAAATCAGAGAAAATGGTTCGGGGGTCGCGGTTGAAGAGAGGGAAGGCAAAGACAATGTCTAAGGCACCCTCTCAACCTAGCCTAAGCTAGTTGCATGATTTAGTCATGATTTTCCTAATTTCTAGCCAAAGATGTATCGCATTTGGATGTGACTAACATGGATGCAATCCTAAATCTAATGATGAATCGAAAGGGACAAATATCTCTTAGAGGCTCGATCGGACTAGATCACATGAGTTGTGATAGCCAAGGATAAGCCCCCTAAGAGGTCACGAGTAATGCTAATGACGAAAAAATGAATGAAATGAATGTATGCAATGTGATGAGCTTGTATGAAGTGAGCAAAATATAAAATATAATAGTGTGTAAGTGGGAGTGTGCAAATGGGTGTGCAAGGTGAGGTATGTAAAGTGATAGTGTGAAGTGCATGTGTGCTCAGTAGTAGTATATAAAGTGCAAGTGGTAGAGTGAAAAATGTGCAAAATAAAAGTTGTGTGAAGTGAAAAAATATGGGAAAAGGGATAGAATATGAAGTGAGAGTGCAAAATGATAGTGGCTGAATGAAATGCATGAACCCTAGAGGAATGCAAGCAAGATGGGTACGGGGAGACCCTAAATCGTGACTTTTGATTTGCCTTTTGGTTAGAAAAAAGAATGAGCGTGCTAAGGCTATATGTAGCCAAACTCATCCATTCCCCTTACCAGAAGGGTGACTCCCTAATCTAATCAGGCAAATGACCCTAATGACTAGAGTGAAATGCAAAATCCTAAAGATCATACTTTGAATGTGGGAAAGGGGAAATGATCATGCAAAAATGTAAAAATACTAAGAAAAATGCATGAAAATGTAGTGAGGGCATGCGAGTATGTTCTAGCGAGGGACGGCCCTATTGGGTCTAGCATTGGACTAGCCCTTTACTAACGCTCTCTCACAAGCATTGGACTTGTGAGCTATCGGGAATAAGTAACCATGACTAGCATTGGACTAGCCACGGTAACGTGCATTCCATCCACATATCAAGTATAATACTAAAAGCAAGTAGACATGCAAAACACCTAGTTCCACATAGCACGTAGCATATAAGCATGCTTATCTAGATGCAAAAAACCTAAGGAAAGCGATTAAACACATAGCACATAAGCATGCAGATTACGCAAGGCAAATAAAGCAATAAAGCCCTAACTATTACATTGAGGGGGGAGCCTACTACAATCTAGAAGGGGGAAGGAATTAAATGAAATGATATAATAGCCTAACTATTACAATTGCGGCATTCAAGTGCCTTTCAAATGATCAAAGTTTAACTAAAATAAAATAAATATACTTAATTAAAAAAAATAAAGCGAATAAATAAATAAATAAAATGAAGGCATGCAATTGAGCACATAAAATCACATAAGGCACATAGGGTCAAATAAAGGCAAGAATAAGGGATAGAGTGTACCTCCCTTGCAATGGTAATCAAATGAAGGAAGAATTAGCTTCAAAACAATAACAAGGTCAAGGCACCAATTAAATAGTACAATATAAACAAAATCATTAAATTCCTCCCAATTGCAACTTAAATGAAATGAAATAGGTGTCTAGACACAACACCTAAGGGATTATTGATCAAATTTCTAAAATAGAAAAACTACTAAGGACCCAATAGCAACCATTAACCAATCATTCAAGTCCAATTAAAATGTTTGGGGAACTTCAAAGGTCCATAAGTAATGAAAAGGTCAAGTAATGGTTTAAATTGCAACTACTTTAGGACCTAATTGCAAGAAAATGGAGCATGATTGGGCCTTTGTATCATAAGGGGAAACATGTGGGGTAGAACTGAAATCTTTAAAAGAAAATCCATGCATGCAAACAACAATGGCTGGGAAACCGAAGCTTTTATTGCTTCTGCAATGTTTCCCTTGCTGCAAAAAACTTGCAGCTTCAATCCGCGAGCCATTGACATCAAAACCGTTGTAGCTTGGGATCAAAACATGCAACCTCATCATTGATTATTTAGACGCCAGATTTAGCTAGCGAACAAGATGACTAAAACCAGTTTGTGTGGGCTGTTACGGGAAGGAGGAAAAACAACAAAACATGACCATGAAATGCAGCTTTTCTCGTTTCAAACAAGAATTCCAGATTTCCATTTTAACAAAATCCAATGATAAAGCATTGTATGGGCAAGATTAAGGCAATAAAGATGACCCAAAGCTCAATGTTATAGCTTTCCACCCGTATTGTTAATTATCATCCAAATGCAATGGTTTATCCACGGGAATTCCAATAATGGAACTGAACGTAAAAGGCAGGAAAAGGACCTGAGCTTGGAGCGGCTAATGTTTCAGCATTTACATGGTAATGTCTACTGCTTTAACAAACTAGAAAAACTTGCAACAAACAACCAAGGAAAGTTTGAAACAAACCTAAGCATTCTATACAACCGCCATTGTCACAAGGCTGACCATGCAAACAAGGAGAACTATAGCAGAGAGGGGCCAACAACATGCATTTAAGAAACATTTCTTTCGTTTTAGATTTTTCTCCTCTGCATTAGGCAGCGTTTTATCTCTAACCGAACATATCATTAACTTTTGAATCAAACGACCCTAAGATCCAACCCCCTTCTTCAATCATCAAGCTCAAAACCTACACTTTTATTGCAAGATTAAGACAGCAAATCTGGAATGATGACCGCCAGGGATAACAACAAAACAGAATGCAGCAAAGCTTTCACAATAGCAAAGCAGGAGTGCAGCAAAATTTCTTGTTTCTCTATGATTTTACAATTTATTAGCTACCCAGAAAAAATTACATTAGATTTCAAAAAAAACCATCATAGAACACTAGATACCATGCGAACTAATAACCCATTCAAGATTCATTCCAGGTTATATTCAAACAAGGCTTCCTGCTGCAATTTTCTGGTGCAAGTCTGCAGCTCATACCCACGCAGATCTTGTTATACAAAAGTTCGAGTAAGACCTATCAATCAAGTTCACATGAACCCCACATTTCTTATCCCCAAACTCACCAAACCTATGGAAACAGAAATGAAAGGCTACAAGAAGCAGCTGAGGTTGGCTTTTAAAAAAGCAGATTTTTGGAAAAACCAAAAAGGATAAGAACGGAGAGAACCATCAGTCAACTTGGAAGCAAAACAGAACCAGTAGGCAGCAAAGGGTGCAAACCAACAATTAAAGAAAACAGTTTTTAACTATAAGAGGTGAGGACATCACCTTAATCACGAAATGGGACGTGGGATGACCAAGAAAAGGGCTTAGATGGTTCTGCCCAGGCCTTCGGAGGAACGTCAATGGAAAAACGATGGTGATGGACCAGCCACCTTCTTGCAACCCCAACCCAAGCCTTTTCCTTTGCTATTTCCTCTCTTCTACTCCAGCCCGAGAGCTCTCCTCTTTTTTTCTTTTTTCCGTTGCCCAGCCGAGGACCCTTTTTTTCTCCTCTTGTCTGCCGCTCCTCTCTTCCTTTCGTAACTCTTGCTTCCTTCCCCTAAACCCTCACGGCTGAAACCCTTTCTTCCTACTTGCCCAAAGCCCGTAACTTTCCTTGCCTTTTACACAGCCGAAACCATTTCTTGCTTTTCTCAGCTCTTTCTCGTTCTTTTCTCTCGGTCTTTTCAATCTCCACTGCCCTCTTTTTTCAGCTCTCTTTCCGTTGCTCTCTCCCTCGCTCTCTCTCGCTCACTCTCTCTCTCACCAAGCTCTCTATTGCTTTCTCCCTATGTTGTTTTTCTTTTTCTCCGCCGTCGGCCTCTATCTCAGTCCCCCTTGAAACCTTAGCTTTCTCAGCTTTTTATATGGAACCTTATCACCGAAACCTAGCATCTAAGGCACAGGAATAAACTCCATTCTTTTGCATTATTTACAACCTTAGATCCTCATGGTTTTTTTTTATAAACCTTGGATCAAGCCAAGTGGTTTGTTGTTGGAATGATCAGACGGAGGAGAAAAATGAGTGAAAAAAATGGAGCTGGAATTTTGCAGATGCGTTTTTGCGGATGAAATTGAGGAAAGGCTTGGATCGTGTGCATCTCAGGGTGCATGAGCTCGCTTTTTCCTTTGCTTTTTTTCCCTTTTTCCTTTTTCCTTTTTCCTTTTCTTTTTTTTTTTCTAAAATTTAGTGTAAAATGCTTTTAAAACGATTAAAATAAAATGAGAGGCACGAAACATAAACAAAATAAAATAAAACAAAATAAAATAAAATAAAAACCTAAAATCGAATGAAATAAGTCTAAAAATAAAAAATTTGGTGTCTACAAGAATGAGTGTGATAAAGTACACCCTCGTCTCATTCAGAATAAACAGAGTTCATAGTCATTCAATTCATAGATTTCAAGTACAAATCAACCAGTTAAGCAACAAATCAGGGGAGTGGTACACTCACCAGTTCAAGCAAAAATAACTTCAAAAGTTTCCTCCCAAAGGATGGCTTTGATCACCGTCACGTCCTAACAACAACCAAGGTAAAACAATTATGGTTTCCCCCATCCACAAACCCAGGAAACGGAATGCACAAATGAGACTCGACTACAAGTCGTGTGCCTAGTCAAGTTAACTACTAGGGCAAAGAGATAACAATGTGGCGTTGGAGTAAAAAGGTAGCAGTTGGTCTTAAAAACATGAACAACCCTAAAACCTTTCGCTCAAGTCGCGAGTACATCCAACTAACTCTCGAGTGAAAATTTGGGCAGCATGTCCTTTGTATTTACCTATTTTCCAGCCATTTATGGCTTCATTAATTTTCTCAATTCAGCCCCAAAATCACACACAAATAATCTTGCCACAATAGCTTTTCACTAGGCTTAATGCCATTCAATTATAAAACAATGCTAGCAATGCGACCGGAACTAATGTTTAAGACAAATAACAAAATAACAGGTTTGACATCTCTTTGCGTTTCGGTCACAACCGAAGCTACGCTTATCGAATTGGGGTACACTTTATACCGTTTCGAAGCTAAGATAGAGAACTACATTTCTATGAAGACATCAACACCCAATTTGTTCATTTTCAAGGTCAAAATATGCAATCTCAGAGAAAACAGAACACTGTCCACAAAACAGTACATTTGGCAGTCAAGGGTATTTTTATTATTTCACATGCTACCGTGCTCTGATTGAGCTGAAATTTTTCAGGAAGCTCGTTAACACCATTTCCTACAACTTTTTTGTTCTGACCTAAGCCTGATTCGGTCTCTAACATGGACGAATTAAACAAGTCAGAACAGGACAGTTTCAACCTTAAAGCTAAAAATTTTCTTTAGGCAAATTCATCTAGCACATAATACACTAATTTATCACATAACAAAACTGTTAAGCCATGGCCAATCAGTAATCATCACATGAGAGCAGAAAATTCACCATAAAAACTGAAATTTATCATAACACTACTTCAACCCATGAAATTTCTCACAACACTACATATTTAACAACTCTAATCCACCAATTTACAATTATTAAGAGCAAAGAGGGATTTCTGGACAAGTTACCTTGGAACCTTAAGAAAGATGGTAGCTTAGGGTTTCTTCTTCCAAAATCACTCCACCAAAAGCTCTAAACCTTCTTAGTGAGTAACTTTTATGGAGTAGTTTGCAATTTTAACGGTTGGAACTCAATATTTGAGGAAGAAATTGAAGATGCAAGATGAAGTTTTCTCTCTTTTTCCTCTCCCTATTTTCGGCGAAGAAGACAAGAAAGTGAAGGAAATTTTGGTCAAATTTTGAGTTTTAGTAAAGGTAAGAAACTTGGGTCAAAGTTGGATAGATTTCCGACAAGTGTCGCCGTAGGATCAAAGCTCAATTTTTTCTTTTTTTTTTCTTTGGTCAAACATTGTGGCTAGTTTAAGAGATATTTTAGGGTTAATTAGCTAAAATAAAAGCAAGGATATTAAGACAATAAAGTAGTGTTCAAGAGGTGTACTCACTCGGTAACAAACGGTACACGTCAGTTCACACCGTTTTTCCTTAACTCGCACGTACTAGGGTTTTAACTTATGATTCACTAACTTATTATTATTACTTCTAATCACACACTTTTTCTTATCTAAAACTCACTCTTAATCACCAAATTGAGTACACTCTCCTCACCGATTATTCACTCTACCAAAAGACGCAAAATCCCTAATTTACGATAACAAGAAAACGAAAGGAAAAACCCTTGATTCTATGTTTAATTGCAATTATTGAGGGGGTGAATGAGTAGTAAAGCTATTGTAAAATAATGGATTCCAAATAAAAGGGAATTTTTAAGAAAATATGAGGGATTTTATAAGTCCTCACAATCACGCTACCCTAACTTATACCCTTCCTTTAGAAAAATCATAACTTGAGTGAGTTATAAATATCAAAATTCATTAAACTTGGCTTATTAAAAACTAGACTTCAATTACTAATAATCTTTAGAAGACACCTCAAAGAGATTTAGTTCATAAGTTGGTCCAAATTGAGCCATAAGCTACTACAATATTCCTATGTTTACTTGTTCAGGGCAGAATTTTCAGTCAAGTTTGCCAATTTCCTAGAATTTATAGACATTGAATCAAACTCTGAATTTTACACCGTAAGAAGCTCTATGAGTCTAGTTTCAAACGCAACAAACAGAACTCAATTCCAACTTTCCTATACGAAGTTATAGCCAATTTCCCAAAACTGTGTTGAGCCTCCTGCGAAAATTTCTAGATTTTCTAACAACTTGAGATTATGAAACTTTTCTTAACAAAATTCACTCCCTTGGCTCAAATTCAACCATTAAAACAACCAAGAATCTAAGGTAAGCAAGTTCACATAAGGGTTATAAAGACAAGTAAAATTTCGGGGTCTCACAAAAAGCCAGTCCATTAAAGGGTATGATGTAATTCTAGACATGGACTGGTTAGCTCGGTATAATGCTCAACTTGATTGTAAGAGAAAAGTGGTAGAGTTTCGTATTCCTAGGGAGGCGACCTTAAGGCTAGATATAAGGGGTAGGTTAGCCTCATCTGCACTTATTTCAGGCATTCGAGCTAGAAAACTACTGAGTAAAGGGGCGCAAGGTTTTTTAGCTTTTCCAATCAATACCCCCATCGATAAGTTGAAGGTAGATGTACCGGTGGTGAAGGAATATTCGGACGTGTTTTCTGACGAATTGGTAGCCTTACCTCCGAAAAGGGAGATAGAATTCAAAATTAACTTGTTACCGGGGACATCACCTATCTCTAAGACCTCATATCGGATGGCCCCTGCTGAGCTTAGGGAGTTGAAGTTGCTGTTACAAGACCTTTTGGAGCGAGGGTTCATTCAAGAGAGTGGATCTCCTTGGGGAGCCCCTGTGCTGTTTGTGAAGAAAAAAGACGGGAGTTTACAGTTGTGTATAGACTACCGAGGTTAAATAATGTGACGGTTAAGAATAAATATCCACTGCCCCATATTGATGAATTGTTTGACCAGTTGCAAGGAACAGTGGTCTTTTCAAAGTTAGACATCCGACAGGGGTACTATCAATTGTTAATTAGGAAGGAGGACGTTCCAAAAACTGCGTTTAATTCGAGATATGGGCATTTTGAGTTCGCAGTTATGCCCTTTGGACTAACCAATGCCCCTGCTGCATTTATGGATTTGATGCATAGGGTTTTTAATCCTTATTTGGATCAATTTGTGGTTGTTTTTATCGATGACATTTTGGTTTACTCAAAAACCCGAGAGGAGCATGAGCAGTACTTAAAAATTATCTTACAAACCCTAAGAGAGCACCAGTTGTATGCCAAGTTTAGTAAGTATGAATTCTGGTTGGAGAAAATTTCTTTCTTAGGGCACGTAATTTCACGAGAGGGCATCACTGTCGATCCGGCAAAAGTAGAGGCGATGACTAAATGGAAAAGGGCAAAAAACCCCACTGAGATTCGTAGCTTTCTAGGGTTGGTTGGGTACTATCGTCGATTTATTATGGACTTTTCAAAATTTGTCGGTCCTTTAACCGATTTGACAAAGAAGAATGGCCGTTATGTGGGATGCTAGGTGTGAAGCTAGTTTTCAAGAATTGAAGAGAATACTGACCATGGCACTAATTCTAGCTTTGCCTAACGGAAAAGATAGTTTCACCGTTTATACCGATGCCTCGAGGGAAGGATTGGGGTGCGTGTTGATGCAAAATAAGAACGTGATATCTTTGGCCTCTAGAAAATTGAAACCTCAAGAGCAGAACTACCCAACCAATGACTTGGAGTTAGCCGCAGTTGTCTTTGCTCTGAAAAAGTGGAGACACTATCTGCATGGGGTAACGTTTGAGGTTTATTTGGACCATAAGAGCCTTATATACCTCTTTTCTCAAAAGGAATTAAACATGAGGTAGCGGCGATGGATGAAATTTTTGGAAGGCTATGACTGCACCATCAACTACCATCCGGGGAAGGCTAACATTGTGGCCGATGCCTTAAGTCAAAAGGCTCAAGTGGCTGGGTTAATGATTAAGGAGTGGGACCTATTAAAATCAGTTAGTGAGTGGAACCCTTTTCTTGGAAGTCGAAAGGTGATTTTTAGTAACATTAAGGTGACATCCACTTTACTGGAGAGAATTAAAGAGGCCTAGAAGGAAGACTCGATGGTACGAAAGTAGGGGGAGAAGGCGGAATATGGAGAATCGCCTGATTTCAATCTAAGTCCCGAGGGAGTTTTGAGGTATCGAAACCAAGTGGTGGTGTCTAAAGATGAAACATTGAAAAAGGAAATCTTGGAGAGAGCTCATTGGTCGAAGTATACGATCCATCCGGGTAGTAGCAAGATGTATCAAGACTTGAAAGGGGTATATTGGTGGGACAACATGAAGAAGGAAATTGCCCAATACGTGCAAACTTGTCTCATCTGTCAACAAGTTAAGACTGAACATAAAAAACCATCTGGATTGTTACAACCCCTTGAGATACCTGAATGGAAGTGGGAAAACATTACGATGGATTTTGTCTTAGGTTTGCCACGAACACAACGAGGACATGATACCATTTGGGTGATCGTCGATCGGTTAACCAAATCGGCCCATTTCTTGCATGTAAACATGAAGTATTCTATGGACAAATTGGCTCAGTTGTCTATGGATGAGATTGTGAGACTGCATGGAGTCCCAATGAGTATAGTTTCAGACAGAGATCCTCGTTTTGTAGCTTGGTTTTGGCAAAGATTCCAAGAAACCATGGGGACCAAACTCAACCTTAGTACCACCTATCATCCCCAGATGGATGGACAGTCTGAACGAACCATTCAAACCCTTGAAGATATGTTATGAACTTGCATTTTAGATTTCGGGGGTAGTTGGGACCAACATATGACGTTAGTGGAGTTCGCCTACAATAACAGTTACCATTCGTCAATTCAAAGGGCCTCGTATAAAGTTCTTTACGGGAGGAAGTGTCGAACACCTGATCTATTGGGATGAAGTGGGAAAAAAAAGGACCCTAGATCCAACGACCATTCCATGGATGGAGGATGCGCAAGAAAAGGTTAAGTTGATACGTCAAAGACTTCAAACAGCTCAGAGCTGACAAAAGAGCTATGCAGACAACCGAAGGAAAGATTTGGAGTTCGAAGTTGGAGATCGTGTCTTTCTTAAGATTACGCCATTACGAAGTGTCACGGCGGGAAAAGGAAAGAAACTTCAACCAATATTCGTAGGACCCTTCAAAAATTTCCAAAGAATTGGAAAGGTGGTGTACCGACTCGAATTACCCTCAAGCTTGTCCAGGGTTCACGATGTTTTCCACGTCTCGATCCTCAAGAAATATCATCCTGATCCGACTCATATCTTACAACAAGAAGAAATTGAAATCGATGAGTCACTCACCTATTAAGAGAAACCAGTGCAGTTACTTGATCGGAAGGTTAAGGAACTGAGAAACAAGCAAATTCTATTGGTAAAGATCTTGTGAAGAAACCACGGAGTAGAAGAGGCAACTTGGGAAGTGGAGGATGAGATGCGAAAGAAATACCCTGAGCTGTTCGTTAATCAAAGTGAGAAATTTCGAGGACGAAATTCTTTTAAGGGGGAGAGAGTGTGAGGACCCGAAAATTTTCTTATTTTCTAGTCATTATTTTATTCCCTTACATACATTTTCTATATTTTTCTTTATTAGACTAAATTCTTAAGTATTTTTATAAGTGAGTATAGTTTTTAAATTATTTTCCTAGTACAAGTTAGTTTATGTGACGTTAGTAGTACTTATGGGACGTGGGACCCGCTAGTGCGTAAAGTGCGATAAATTTTGACGATTAGGTGAAGTTTTACATAAAGGGATATTATTTATAAGGTGTTAAGGGACAATTAGAGGTTAGCTAGACAGATTAACCTATGGTAGACAAAAGGATGAGATTAAGCATAGGAAAGGACAAGTGCCATGAAATCAATGGATGTTAGACTTTGACCAACTTTCTTCCACCTTTACTAAATAGAAATTTGACCAAAAATCATCCTCATTTTCTTGCATCTTGGCCGGCCATTGAGAGAGATAAACCAAGAGAGAGACTTCACTTTGTTCTTCAATTTCTTGTCCAAATCTTGAGTTCTAACCGATTAAATCGCAAACCCTTCCATAAAAGTGTTAACTAAGGAGGATTCAAGGTGTTAGTGAAGTGATTTTTGAATAAGAAAACCCTAAGCTACCATCTTTCCTAAGGTTCCAAGATAACTCCCCTAGAAATTCCTTTTGCTCTTAATACTTGCAAATTAGTGGATTAGAGTTGTTAAATATGTAGTTTGTGAGAAAGTTTATGATTTGAAGTAGGGTTATGGTAAATTTCAGTTTTTATAGTAAATTTTCTGCCCTTATGTGATGATTAATGATTAGCTGTGGTTTGGTAGTTTGTTATGTGTAATTTTGAGTTTGGATATGATAGTTTCACTTGCCTCTGAAGAATTTCAACTTGTGCAGCTAAATTTCAGTTTAGGGTTTTGAATTTAGGGCTTTATTATAGTTGCTTTTAGAGTTCTTAATTGGCTAAGATTGAAGGGTATTGTGGTCCTAATGAAGTGTGTTTAATAGCCTAGCATTTGTATGTGCAATTGTGGTGGATTTGGGATCAAGTTGGTGTTTGTTTGTAGGGTGGAAAAGTAGGGAAATCTAAGGGGAAGTGCTATCCAAATTTTGAGTCTATGTGATTCCTTTGAGTTGGGTTGCTTTTGAGTGGAACTGAGAGACTTTGGGGTTGTTTAAACCTTTGGCACCAATTGTTGTTTTTTTCCACTCCCAAGTTCTTGGTTGTACGTAGGACGTGCCGGTGATTCAAGGCGTACCTCGGGAGGAAACGTTTAAGTTAACTTTTGTGATAGTCCCACCTCCTCCTAAGGTGAACCAAAGGGTTCGGCGGACCGCCTGCCCAGTTCTCGCCGGGACTACGGATCCGGAACGAGCGTAAACCCTACCAACCGCTCAAAAGAACTTCGAGAAGATAACATTCACTGTCTGAAACCCAAACAAGTACAACAACTTTAGATAACCCTAGAAAAGAACATTTCCAAACCAAATCAACTTAGGAGCATTTTCGCGCAGTCGAGCTGGACAGTTAGCAATTCGATGTTCGGCGCTCCCACAGCGCAGACATTTTCCTTCTTTCTTCCAACAATTTGCCTCCGTGTGATTTGGCCCTCCGCAATATCCACAGGGACCTCGAGTAGCAAAGACCGATCCTCCCGGTGAGACACCACTGGCCACCCCCGGTTGTCGTACTCTCCCGTTTCCTTTTCCACTCTTAGGAGGTGTGCCCTTATCTTCCTGTTCCGAGCTGCTCCCAGGAAAGCCCCTTTTTTTGGCTTGGAAGTTTCTAACTTGTAACCTCGCAGTTTCAACTCGCTGGGCCTTCTCCACCGCATCACTAAAGGCATTAAGTTGGGCTACCGCCAGATCCTTCTGAATTTCAACATTTAATCCTTGGATGAATCGCCTTATCCGTCTTTGTTCGGTTACAATCAGTTCGGGTGCAAACTTAGACAACCGAGTGAATTGACTCTCATACTCGGCTACGGTCTGAGTTCCTTGGCGAAGCCGAATAAATTCATCTTCCTTCTTTTCTTGGATTAGAGGAGGGAAAAACTTGGCATTAAATTCTCTCATAAAGTTCGCCCATGTCCTCGGGGTTTGTTCTCTTTCCCATTTCTTTCGAGTGACCTTCCACCAGGAACGGGCGGCTCCCTCTAGTTGAAAGATAGCAAATGTCACCTGTCTCTCCTCAGTGTAGTGTAATGCAGCAAAAATATCGATCATCTTCTTCAGCCACTTCTCAGCCACGTCAGGATCAGGGCCTCTGAGAAATTTGGGTGGGGAGAACTTTTGAAATCTCTCAAGGGCTCTATCCTCGCCCTCTATATGATTAGCAGGGTTTCCAGGTTGAGGATTGTGGTTTTGGCCCTGGTGTTCCACTATGTGGGCTAGCAGATCGGTCATGCACTGAATAGCAGCGGCTACTTGGGCATTTGGGTCGGCCCTAGGTTCAGGTATTGGTTCCCGATTACCCCCTTCATTCGTGGGTTGCTTACGCCCGCGCCTACGACCTCGTCTACTACGAGAACCCTCCATTGGTCTATCCAATTTAGGGTCGAATCATGAATATAATATTAAATAAACAAGTAACTAGAGGTACACACAGATCAAAAGCATAGATACATCACACAACGTTATCAAACAAATCACATGGTAACAGTCAGTTAACTACAAATAAAGAAAGCCATGAAGGTAGCGGGGTCATCCAAAAGGTACTATAGATAAACAAGGCCAAAAGTACAACAATAACGCGCGATAAGCTATCCTCTCTAGGGCTCAGTCCATAACCTGCATGAATAACACAATTTATATCTTAATCAAGGTTAGCCATGCTTACTTACACCCGAACAAACTACACAAACTTCCATAGAATCACATTCCTAGGTCGCCAAAGTCGCTTCTAACCTAGGCTCTCATTCATTAAGTAGCCGGGCACAAGAATCTCAAATAAGATACTTCACAACTCGAGCCGGCCGGTCCCAAGCATAAATCATCCATATTAAAGATTCCTACCCGACATACATACCTAGCTTCCTCAAGTCCCATGATAAAGATCTTTACACTTATGACATGCACGGTTCATAGCTTATGCTCAAAAGAGCACTTATACCTTTCAACGCATTCACGAAAGCAGGACCATAACACAACTTGGCCCAATCTCACTCCGTGCAGAGACCACACGAAGTGGCTCTGATACCACCTGTGATAGCCCCACCTCACCCTAAGGCGAACCAAAGGGTTCGGCGGACCACCTACCCAGCTCCCGCCAGGACTACATGTGAGAACCCGTAAATTCCCTAATATTTTTCCTAGGGTTTTCCCCTTTAATTGCATGTTTTCTGCATTTTCTGGCCTAGGAATATTTTCTTGGTGGATTTTATGAGTAATTATAGTTTGTAGATGATTTTTCTAGCATTGGGTAGTTTTTGAGAAATTACGGATCGAATATGGACGTGGGACCCACTAGTGTGAAAAGTTCGGAAAAATTCGGCCAATAAGATTAAGTTTCGGATACTGTGAAATTTATCGGGTGTTAATGGATAAGTAAAGGAGTGTGAGGTGATTGATGTGAGAGAGAAAAGAAAGGATTGAATTGCATTTAATGAGATGCCATGTGTCATTTTTCTATTGGTGACTTTATGAATTACTATTCATGGTTTTGACCTTTTGACTTATGGATTAAATATCTTCAAAATTCACAAAAAAACTTACCATTTTTTACCCCTTGATGGCCGAACCTCTCTAGCAAGAAGAAAGACAAAACTCTTCAACATCTTGGCAAATTCCTAGCTCAAATCATCCAAACTACTTGCTTAAATTAGTTTTTACTCCATAAAATTCCTTCCTTGGGTGCTAGGAAGTAGTTTAGTGAAGTTTGTTTGAAGACTTAAGGTGTCCAACATCTTCCTCTCTCTTAATTTCTTGGTAAGTGATGCTTGAACACCCTACTACACCTAATGATGTTTATGTTATGCTTAGAAGTAGCTTGGGTGATGGTATATGTGATTTATTTCTTGGTTTGAAGTGATTTGGTTGAGTTTTTTATTTTTTGAGGAATTTTCTGGTTTTTTATGATTTTGATGTTGTGGACTAGTATGATGGTTGGTAATAAGGGGCTTTGGCTCTAGTAGGTGTGAATTGTGGTTAAATGCAATCAATTTTGGGTTTGGAATGAAATGTGAAAAGTTAGGGTTCATGAACCCCTAATCTGTCCGAAATTTTAGGTCATAGATAGAAGCCGAATTGGACTTTGCTCAAAACATGAAAGTTGTAGGTATTTATGAGTATGAAGTTCCTGAAAACTTTCAGGGCATTTGGAGTAGTATAGAGTGAGTTATGCTGTTTTTACTGTTGCTTTTTTTGGTGAACAGAATGTGCGAACTGCGATAGTAATTGTCTGTTTTGACTGGAATTGGTTTGGATTTGGTTGTTGGTGTCTCCTGATGAAATGTAGCTTGATGTCTTAGCTTTCATATGCCTTTGGAATCAATGCATTTGGACCTGTATAGACTGAATTGGACTGATTACAGTTTTGTGTGATTTGGGAACCTGCAATTACGGTTCTGGCTTGGTTTTCTGCATTTTTGACCTAGTTGTGCTAGGATTTGGACTGAGAGGCCTTCTTCATTGTTTTAGCCCTGTTTCATAGCTTCGAAACGGTGGGTATTACGCCCTCATCCAATAAGCGTAGCGCATTTTGTGCCATTACCGTATTTGGAGGCCAAAAACTGTTTTTGTTGTTGGGACAAATGAGTTCCATGTCTTGATTTTCTGGTTTGCTTATATACCTATATATGCATATGAAACCTATTGGGGTTGCTGTTTGTGTGAACGACCCCACCTCCCTAAGGCGAACAGAGGGTTTCGGCGGGCCGCCTGCCCAGCTCTCGCCGGACTCAGTTTCACTAAAAGTCCTCAAATTAAATTACAATATACAATCTCAAATATAACATCACATGGTCCACAATTATAAACATCCAAGTCTCCAATAATTACCATTTGTCACAAAAGCAGCGCGAAACAATTCTCACTATACAAAAATGTTCCAATCAAAAACTGTACAAAACATAGGCGCATCCCAATCACGTGCACAAGTACTATAAGTGCTTCTTCGCCTTGAGCCCTGGGAAGGGGAATAAAATATTTTGGGGGTGAGCTAATAAGCTCAGCGAGTAACAGAAAATCATTAATCAAATCGGTTTCACAATAGTTCATTTCAATGATGTCATATAGCAATGATGTCATAAATTAAATGATAAATCCGGAAACAACTACATCATTTGCAAAACAGTAAATATGGATTATCAATAATTCAAGAAACATTTACAATGGAAACCGATAGTAACATTCATGAAAGGATACATTCATTCTCCTGACATTTCCTCGCTCATTTGGTCATGCATTTCATTTCATTCACCCCGTCCCTGGCTTTTGGCCAGGCTCCACCAACCTACATAGGTAATACTCGAGTATACCAAACGTTCACCCAAGTTCCTAATCGCCTGACCGAGTCCGCTTCTGGCTCAAGACGACCGGTAACAAGGGGCAATGGCCAGTTCAGCCCAAAAGGCTTACATTCATGCGCAAGTAACATTTCAATCGAAAATTTCACATTTATCGAGGTCGAGTACGATAAAGTACACACTCGCCTCGAAAACTCATTTTGGAAATCATTATAAGCGCTTAACACGTTATCAACTCAAAATACAAGTCATGAAGTCAAGAAATATAGCAAACAAGGCACACTCACATGCCAGCACGCATGATATGCAAGAAAACATTTCAAAAGTAACTTTGGAAACAGTTCAAAAGTAAATAATGTACGAAACGGTTCATAAATAACTTTAGAAGTAGTTTGAGGTCACTCACCTCCACGGCTCACAATCCTCGTCCAATATAGCCAATTCCATCATTCAAGTCCAAGCCTTTCACATGAAACTTAAGGTAACCAACGCTATTAAAAATCGGACAGCATTTCCCCATAAATTCATCCTTTCCATCCTACAATCAAACCCAATCACAAAGCAATTAACCACAATTGCTCAAAACCAGAAAACAGTTTTGACGTCCTTTTGCGGTAATGGCACCAAAGGTATTACGAGTATCGGATGGAGGTCCAAGACCCACCGTTTCGAAGCTAAGAACCAGGGCTACAACAATGTAGAAGGTTACTCAGTCCAAATCCTAGCACAACTAGGTCAAAAATGCAGAAAACCAACCCAAAACCGTAATTGCAGGTTCCCAAATCACATAATGCTGTAATTCGTCCAACTCAGTCTACACAGGTCCAAATGCATTGATTCCAAGGGCATATTATAACTAAGACATGAAGCTACATTTCATAAGAAGACCTCAACACCCAAATCCAAACCAATTCCAGTCAAAACAGACGATTACAAGCGCAGTTCGCACATCCTGAAACCCAGAAC